>NC_038253.2:29608683-29618906 GCF_000004515.6 Glycine max | reverse complement strand
GGTAATCGATTACCAGAGCCCTTGCATGTCTTGAAAGCACATTGTTTTAAGGCAAGGCTTGGTCTTTAGTGAATCTTGAAACAAGGCTTTGTTTGTTGAAAAAATCTTGTATTAATCTTGAAGCAAAATGAGCCTTGTTTGATTCTTCTTTTGACATCATCAAAATCATGTATACATACATTCACATTGTCCCCCTTTTTGATGATGACAAACATGTGATTTCTTCTCAACACCATCAAAGCTTGCATGATTTACATTCTCCCCCTTTCTCAAGCAAATTCTTAATTCTTCTTGACATCGTCAAAATCTTCATGATTTACACAAATTACAAAATTACAAAACGGTCCTCAATTTTGGTGGTTGTTCTCTCTTTGGTGATTCACTCAATTTGGAGTACTTCTTAGTCCAATAGCTCTTAAGGTGGTTGGCCCCTTGCTTCTGGACTCAAATTCTTCAAGGGATGGCACCAATCTTCCTTCCAATTCCCTATATGGCAACCCACAAACAAGGAAACAAAGAGACAAGCAATAACCAAAAACAAAAAAAAAATGAAATGAAAGCTAAACCAATGGAGTTTTAACAAGACAATTTTTCAAGGATTATTCAACAATTAAAGCAATGAAAAGGACATAGAAGCAAGCTAGGACTCAAAGAGAAACTTAGAATGGCTCTAGAGTAGAGTAAAAAAAAACTGAAAAAAAGACTCAACAAATCTCTAGCTTTGGCACTTGTTTTCACACTAATTTTCAATTGAAATTTAGGAACTAAGATTGGCATAAAATATGCACCAATTATAGAATAAATTTTGAGCCAAAACAACAAGCACACTTCCCTTTCACCTTTTTTTTTCTGGATACTATTTTCTTTCTGCCAACTTGTGTATTTTTTGTATTTTTTCCTTTTATCCAAATCAATTGTTTCTTTTTTTATAACTTTTTTCCAGATGTCTAGAAAATTCAGTAAAAATTTCAGCTCAAAATTCGAAGTAACCAATTCTCAGTAATTTTTACAAGTATGTATGTCCAAGCTGCCAGCACCAGCGATTTTGTTTTTTAAGCATGGTATATTGATTGCCTTGGGCTTACTTTCAACCTTCCTATGTATGTTGAACTCACTAGTATTGTTTACCACAGTTTTAGGAGTTCAATATTCACTTAGGATCAACATTTCAGCCAGCAATTCAATCACCCAAACTCAAATTCACAATAGACACAATCATAAGGAAACCTAAAAGTTCAAGAAAAGGTTCACAATCAAAGACTCTCTAAGAATTTTGCATGAACATGTTAAGGACTAATTAACATGAAAGATTTGACTCAAATCAAATAATAGGCTAAAATAATTTCATACACTCATGAACAAATGAGTTAGACAAAGAAACAAGAAAATAAAATTTAGCACAACCTAAGAAGTCTTATGTGACAAGTTTCATGACTAGACATGACTTCTATGACAAAACTACAATAGGTGAACAAGTCACTCTAGATTTTTTAGGTTTTCTTCTACTTTAATATTTTTGTAAGAATTTTATGATTTAGGTTTCAGCCACAAAAAATAACAAGAAAAAACTCAAAGGAACCTAAACTCAACACAATTCATGGTTCAAGAACAAGAACAAGAAATTTGAACCATAGAAAATAAAATCTAGCTTCTATAGCAAGTTTAATCTGTGGAAACTCTAAAGAATCATGTTAAAAACATTTAGCACAAGACATGCGAGGAGATACATGGAGAAAAAAAATGAAGAAACAACAATGGAAGAGAAGGTAAAGCAAAAAAATTAATGGAGGTTTAAGGAGCACCTACTTGAAGCTCTTGTGCACTGATTACCACTTGATGGAAGCTTGCTTGTGGGGCTTCTATGGAGGCTGGATCTTTGAGCTTCAATGAGGTCCTTTAATGGTGACTTTCCACCATAGAGATGCAGCGGAAGATAAAGGAGAAGAGGTTAGAGGAGGCGCCATCCACTAGGGAATAAGCCATAGAAGAAGGAGCTTCACCACCAAGATGAGCCTTGGATAAGAAGCTTGGAGAGGATGCTTCAATGGAGGAAAAGAAAGAGGGAGAGAAAGAGAGAGGGGGGAGCACGAAATTGAAGGAAGAAAAAGGGAGAGAAGTTTAACTTTGAGTTGTGTATCACAAGACTCTCATTCATCAAAGTTACCACAAGTGTTACACATGCTTCTATTTATAGACTAGGTAGCTTCCTTGAGAAGCTTTCTTGAGAAAACTTCCTTGAGAAGCTTCTTTGAGAAAACTTCCTTGAGAAGCTAGAGCTTAGCTACATACACCCCTCTCATAACTAAGCTCACCTCCTTGAGAAGCTTCCTTAAGAAGATTCCTAAAGAACCTAGAGCTTAGCTACACATACCTCTCTAATGGCTAAGCTCACCTCCTTGAGATGAGAAGTTAGGGCTTAGCTACACACCCCCTATAATAGCTAAGCTCACCCCCATGACAGAAAACATAAAAATACAAAAAAATAGTCCTTATTACAAAGACTACTCAAAATGCCCCGAGATACAAGGCTAAAACCCTATACTACTAGAATGGCCAAAATACAAGGCCCAGACGAAGGAAAAACCTATTCTAATATTTACAAAGATAAGCGGGCTCATACTTAGCCCATGGGCTCGAAATCTACCCTAAGGCTCATGAGAACCCTAGGGCCTTCCCTTGGATCTCTAGCCCAATCTACTTGGAGTCTTCTACCTAATGCCCTTGCGAGGTAGGATTGCATCAGTATCCTCCAAGGTTCTCATTTTCTCATTCTTATCATTTTCTGAAGCCTTCCCATTCCGCCTCTGATGATCGATTGCACATAACCACGTCTCCATCTGAAAAATAAGGTGTATAGAGTGAGTTTCTCTTCTACTTTAAACGAACATACATGTTTAAAACATGTTGAAAACTTAAGTTTTAGAACATCAAATTCTTGAAATTTAATACCCAATGTTGGATCAAGTGGCCTTGGAATAATTAAAAAGGGGGGGGGTTGAATTAATTATTAATGTGCCCTGACTAATTAAAAATTATCCTTCTTAATGTTACTAGATTTAACTAGGCTTTTACTACAAAGTTAAGAAAGTAAAGAACAATAACAGAAACTTAACCAAAAGTAAAAGCGGCATTTAAAAGTACACAACATAAATTAAAGAGTGCAGGGAAGAAGAAGACAAACAAAAGATTTATACTGGTTCGGCCACAATCCGTGCCTACATCTAGTCCCCCAGCAACCAACGGTTCTTGAGATTTCTTTCAACCTTGTAAAATCCTTTACAAGCCAAAGATCCACAAGGGATGTACCCTCCACTTGAACTGATCCATAAGAGATGTATCGTCTCTTGTTCTCAGTACAACAACCCAAGTAGATGTACCTTCTACTTGTGCCACAAAGGATGTACCCTCCAATGTGTTAAGACAAAGAATTCTCAGGCAGTAAGTCCTTTGAAATCTTTTGTTTAAGGGGAAGGGAAGAATCAAAAGAATTCTCAGGCGGTTAGTCCTTTGAATTCTCTTGGAAAGAGAGAAGGGAGACACAAAAGAATTCAGGCGGTTAGTCCTTCTATTCTTTTGGCAAAGGGAGAAGTGAATGAAGAAGAAGAATATCACAAGTTTTTGAACAATGAACTTTTCTTGGAAGAGAAAGTATTGAACAAAAACTCTTAGAAAGAAGTTGAGAAATGAATTAGAAATTTATGTAAAAACTTGTTACAAAATTCATGCCATGGTCACATATTTATAATCATTTGATGACTCAAGTTAAAGTTTGTGACTCTTGGCAATTTCTTTAAAACTAGTCACCTTTTAAAAATTGTGACTCTTTTGAAAACTAGTCACTTAAAAAGTTGTGACTTTTGAAAAAATCATCAGAAACAAGTCACTTTAAGAATTGTGACTTTTAGAAATTTATTTTTCGAAATTAGTCACTGGTAATCGATTACCATCACGGTGTAATCGATTACACATCAACAGATGTGACTCTTCATGTTTAAATTTTGAAAATGAAAATGTTTAGAAACTCTGGTAATTGATTACAAGTATTGTGTAATCGATTACACAAGTTAAAAATGATTTGAAAATGTTTTATCACTAGTTGTGACTCTTGAAATTTGAAATCTAACATTTTAAAACATTGGTAATCGATTACATGCTCATGGTAATCGATTACAACTTTGTAAATCAGTTTTGAAAACAATGCTGGCTACTGGTAATCGATTACTACCTTCTAGTAATCGATTACCAGAGAGTAAAACTCTTTGGTAAAAGATTTTGTGAAAAATTCTTGTGCTACTCAATGTTTTGAAAAAAAAATTTAGTACTTATCTTGATTGAGTCTTCTCTTGATTCTTGAATCTTGATTCTTTGAAACTTGATTGTTCTTTGAATCTTGAATCTTTGAAACTTGATTCCTGAAGCTTTTTGACTCCTGATTCTTTGAAACTTGCTTAACTCTTGATTCTTTGGCATCATCAAAATAATCTTGGAAGTCATTGCTTCCACAATCTCCCCCCTTTTTGATGATGACAATCCTGAAATCAAGAGAGTACATACAAGTTTTGTTCTACCGTTCACTCATCCCTTTCTCCCCCTTTCTTTTTGAATTTATGCTTAATTTTAAAACTTTGAAAATATAATATCTTGATTTCTAAAATATCCATTTTTCTCTCCTCCTTGGGAAACATCAAAAAGGCGAAAGTGCGTAAAACATGAATAATTTAAAACATACACAAAGCATAATTTGTAAAACAAACATAAAAGATTCTAAACCATACATAAAGCAAAACATGAACAAAACCAAATTGAAATGCAAACCATGTAGTCATATATCACAACCTATAAATATTCAGTCATACTAAGCAAATATTAAAAGAAATACTAAGTGTTCAAATGTCATAATAATATAGCCAAATACACGGCTAGAAATCAAAATATTAATAATAATAATGTCTAAACTGATGGTGGTGGAGGTAAATCAAGGCAGTCGCGAATGAGGGTGACATCTTCTTCAACCTTTGTGATCCTTGAGTTCATTTTGTCAAATCGTGTGTCCACTTGTCGTTCCAAAGCATCAAACCTCCCACCAACATAGGTTTGAAGTCCACCAAACCTTTCAAGAATGTCGTGCATAAGAGATGAAGAGTCATCTCTCTGAGAATATGGTGATGGAGAGCGGTCTTCAGTGGCCTGTAATGGAGCATCCTTCTTTACCCAAGAGCCATCCCTCTCTTTGTGGTAACCTGTAACATCCTGGAAATTTCTACCCGGAATTTTTGGAAACGATGTATTTTGAATGATTATATATATAAGTATTATTCAGTGTATACGCATATATGTTCTTGGTAAGGGTAGGAATAGTGGGGGCAAGATACGCGGGTTAGACTAATTAAGGAAGAGAAATCCATAACTGGGAGGTTATGGGTTAATTCTTAATTAATTAGTTTAAAAATCATCGCTTTGCGTGCGACTTAAAATTTAACGAAACCAACCTCTGAACCACGCTCGGGGTTTTATTCTGAGTGTTTTGATATATATATTGCTTGCTTTCGAAAACTGGCCCCGACGGACGCAGAGAAACGCGAGAAACTGGAACCAGAGAAACGGCACGCAAACCGAGGCAGGATTTTAGCGTTTCAAAGGTCAGATTTTCCTCACTTTTGTGACTGAGTATGGGTCACAGTCAAAAAGAGAAAGTGGGCCCTTCTTGCTCCACTCAAATGGAGACATGTGGCATTTGCATAAATAAAATAATAGAAAAAGAGAAAACCCTTTTTATTTAAAACCAAAAAGCTTTTCTCTCTCTTCACTCAGCCCCACCACACTTTTCAGACAGCCCTCTCTCTCCCTCACGTTGCCATTTTCTTCTTCTTCATTTTCCATTGAAGCTCCAAGCAAAGCTTCAACCTTTGGCCATCATTTCTGCTCCAAATCGCAAAAGGAGGGCATTTTCGGGGTCGTGAAGTGCGTGGCTACGAGTGGGACTTCAAAAATTCAGGTTTGGGTGGACTTCTTTCTCCTTTGATTTTCGTGGGTATGGGGTTTGGGGAGATATGATGGGTAGTCTTGCTAGGTTTCTGCTATGTGATGATTATTTGTGAAGACATTTGTTGAAAGCTTGTTGAAATTGCAATGTTTGGATGAGTTAGACATACCCATTCTGTTTTAGGGTTTTTGTGATGATGTTTGTGATGTTTATATGCTGAAATTGCCCATGGAAAACTGTTAGAGATGAAATGTAGAGTTAACCTAGGGTTGGAAAGTGAGAATGTGGTGTTATGAGTGGAAAAAGAGTGAGGCGTTGAGAGTTGGAAGGTTAAGTCTGAATTCTGTGGTAAATGGAGGTTAAAGTGAGTTAATCCTAGCTTGAAATGTCATTTAGGACTTATGAGAAAGCTTGGACTGTGCTAGAGAGAAAAACAAATGACCAAAGTGAACAAAGAGCCATTTCTAGGGCAAATTTGGGTGTTGAAGAGTCAAATTTTGATTCGGTGAGATTTTAGGTGTAAATCCAGTTTGAACAAGTATAAATAGATGTTATGGACTGGTGTGAGGTGAGAGTTTGCTTCAAATTTACCTCATTCTAAATTTCACTTTTCAAACCTAGAAAACCCATTGAATTGAGGGGTTTTGGACACCTAGATTCTGTGTTGCTGTGTTTTGAAGCTTGACTTTGGGTTAGACATGATTGATACATGATTTGGGACTTGTAGGAATTGATTTGGGCAAGATTGGATGAGAGGAAGTGTGATTTTCGAAATCTGCACTTATGCAGAATTTTGCTGTCAAAATAGGTGCAGCAGGATTTTGGTTTGTGCAGAAAAATGCTTGTGTGTGGTTGGCTGTGGAAAGAGCAGTGCAGAATGAGTTCTGGATGTTTACTAGTAGATCCCAACGGTCAAAATGTAGGCTTAAGTACTAGAGACTTCCAGTAAAATTTTCGAGTCGATCCAACGGTTAACGAATTGGAACAAAGGAATTGTTACTGGGGTCTTTAAGTGAGAAAAGCTGTGATTTTCGTTGGTGTTTTGGCAGAGTTTTCTGCCTTTGCTCTGTTTTGCTTGGCTGTGATAGATTGTGCTATTTGAATGTTGTTTTGCTTGGATGTTGTGGAAGCTTGGGAGGATTGATGGGGACCCGGTGTTGAGAGAAACGAGGATATGGGCTACGTGGGAGTACGTGAGCTCAGATGGAGGTGGGCAACAGGGGATGGTGGGTTTATGCGCGCATTGTGGATGTGGAAAACTTGTTGTGCACCATCGCCCGACCGCCACCTAGTACCACATGTGATGGGTACCCCATAATCCTACAAGCTTGAGATGAGGAAGTGTTGAAGGGTGAAACTTCCTGCTTTTATTGTTGACCACAGAGTGGTACCTGGAGATATGTCGCGGGGGTCAGGAGACCTTGGGGACGTCAGGTGGGGTGCTATTGCCCAAAACCAAGCTTGACCAATCCCGACCCAACCCGGGCATAGTCGGTCAGTGAGAACCTGTGATGTACCTAAGCAGGCGAGCTCCTGGCAGTCAACAGATAAAAGGAACAAAGACCACAAAGCAAGGAGGCTTGTGGTGGCTGGCCAGCTGTGAACTTTGATTGATATGTGGGTTATGGCCTCTGGTAATCGATTACCAAGGGTGGGTAATCGATTACAAGGCTTAAAAATGAAGACAGGAAGCTAAGATGGTCTCTGGTAATCGATTACCAAGGGGTGTAATCGATTACCAGGCTTGAAAACGAAGTCAGGAAACTAAGGGAGCCTCTGGTAATCGATTACCAGCCTGTGTAATCGATTACATAGAGGGATGGGTCACTGGTAATCGATTACCAGGTATGTGTAATCAATTACACAGTGCATTTTTGCATATTTCATGTCCTGAGGCTGTGTAAGTCAAGTTTAGCCTCTGGTAATCGATTTCCAAGACTGTGTAATCGATTACCAGAGATGAAAAGCCTTAAGATACCCCTTTTACTTGCATGTAGTGGTTATGAAACGTTTTGTGCGGCGGCATAGTTAGATTCTTGTGAAAGAGTCTACCCCTTTCTTTTCTTCCTTGTAGATCGTGATGGCGGCGCAGCTAATCCATGATCGAGTAGAGATGGAGTGCCTAGAGGGAGCCTGGGAGACCCTCGAAGGCAACACGAGGTGCCGATTTTGGGGCACCATTCGATTCACGGCTACTTCTTTGGTGCATCCAGATGAACCTGCACGGACGCTTCAGCGCACGGTGGAGTGGACAGCTTTTTGGATCAGTTTTGTATACTTTTGAGGGTGGGTGTATCTAGGACTGACTGTTAGGTTTACTCTTTTGTTTTTGTATGGGTAGACCTGATGTATAGGAATTTGATGATTGTATACATGTGGCTGAAGCCACCACTATGGACACCTTTGCTCTGGATGACACTGTGTATTTTGTAAAAACTCCCATATTTTGGACAGCTTTAAATGATGAATGCATTTATGATCGATCTTGTTATTTGAAAAGAAAGCATTAGTAACTTTATTTGTAAAAGAGTTTATCGACTGTATTTTATCCTTTTATTTTCACGTGACGACCTAAAGTAATGGCTGGTATATTCTTCCTTTTGAAAAAGCAAAATAGTTTAGAGGTTATGAGTGGTAAGAAAGAAATGACTCCGAATAGAGTTGTGAACTGGCCATTCAGGACTCTATAGTGAGGATTTTCCTTCTAAACCTTGTTTTGGTGAAAAGAGAAAGAAATGAAAAAGAAAAAAAAAATTTACGATGGTTTTTGTTAATTAAATCATTACTATTAAACCAGTCATTATTTTGGGGACGCCACATAACCGAAGGAAGAGACTACATTTGCACCTATAGAGAAGGATCTCTTGACTTTGACAAAGGGCTCAGAGTCAAGAAAGACATTAAAATGTTGTAGAAACAAAGTAATCAGATGGGGATATGGGAGTGGAGCATTTGATTGCAATGCCTTATGCATGCGATATCTCACAAGATGGGCCCAGTCGATTTGACAACCGGTTAAGAAAACCCACATGAAACATAGCTCCAAACTCGAAGGTGGATTGCCTTGAGGGTTCGCACTTAGGCAATCATGAAACATAGCTCCAAACTCGAAGGTGGAGGACACATGAACAGTGCTAGCCAATAACATTCATGGGGCTCCGAAAAAGGGGGAGAATGGAGGATTGCCTTGAGGGTCCCCACTTAGGCAATCATGAAACATAGCTCCAAACTCGAAGGTGGAGGACAGATGAACAGCGCTAGGCAATAACATTCATGGGCTCCAAAAAAGGGGGAGAATGGAGGATTGCCTTGAGGGTCCCCACTTAGGCAATCATGAAACATAGCTCCAAACTCGAAGGTGGAGGACACATGAACAGCGCTAGGCAATAACATTCATGGGACTCCGAAAAAGGGGGAGAATGGAGGATTGCCTTGAGGGTCCGCACTTAGGCAATCATGAAACATAGCTCCATACTCAAAGGTGGAGGACACATGAACAGCGCTAGGCAATAACATTCATGGGTTTTCGATAAAGGGGGAGAATGGAGGATTGCCTTGTAGGTCCGCACTTAGGCGATTATGAAACATGGCTCCAAACTCAAAGGTGGACACATATGAATAGCGCTAGGCAATAACATTCATGGGGCTCCGAAATTAGGGGAGAATGGAGGATTGCCTTGAGGGTCCGCACTTAGGCAATCATGAAACATAGCTCCCAACTCGGAGGTGGAGGACACATGAACAGCGCTAGGCAATAACATTCATGGGGCTCCGAAAAAGGGGGAGAATGGAGGATTGGCTTGAGGGTCCACAGTTAGGCAATCATGAAACATAGCTCCAAACTCGAAGGTGGAGGACACATGAACAGCGCTAGGCAATAACATTCATGGGGCTCCGAAAAAAAAGGGGGAGAATGGACGATAGGCTTGAGGGTTCGCACTTAGGCAATCATGAACCATAGCTCCAAACTCGAAGGTGGAGGACACATGAACAACGCTAGGCAATAACATTCATGGGGCTCCGAAAAAGGGGGAGAATGTAAGATTGCCTTGAGGGTCCGCAATTAGGCAATCATGAATCATAGCTCCAAACTCGAAGGTGAAGGATACATGAAAAGCGCTAGGCAATAACATTCATGGGCTCTGAAAAAGGGGGAGAATGGAGGATTGCCTTGAGGGTCCCCACTTAGGCAATCATGAAACATAGCTCCAAACTCGAAGGTGGAGGACACATGAACAGC
>NC_038253.2:29606726-29608426 GCF_000004515.6 Glycine max | reverse complement strand
ACATTCAATGGGGCTCCGCCGAAAAAAGGGGAGAATGGACGATAGCCTTGAGGGTTCGCACTTAGGCAATCATGAAACATAGCTCCGAACTCGAAGGTGGAGGACACATGAACAGCGCTAGGCAACAACATTCATGGGGCTCCGAAAAAGGGGGAGAATGTAAGATTGCCTTGAGGGTCCGCACTTAGGCAATCATGAAACATAGCTCCAAACTCGGAGGTGGAGGACACATGAACAGCGCTAGGCAATAACATTCATGGGGCTCCGCAGAAAAAGGGGGAGAATGGACGATAGGCTTGAGGGTTCGCACTTAGGCAATCATGAAACATAGCTCCAAACTCGAAGGTGGAGGACACATGAACAGCGCTAGGCAATAACATTCATGGGGCTCCGAAAAAGGGGGAGAATGGAGGATTGCCTTGAGGGTCCCCATTTAGGTAATCATGAAACATAGCTCCAAACTCGAAGGTGGAGGACATATGAACAACGATAGGCAATAACATTCATGGGGCTCCGAAAAAGGGGGAGAATGGAGGATTGCCTTGAGGGTCCGCACTTAGGCAACCATGAAACATAGCTCCAAACTCAAAGATGGAGGACACCTGAACAGCGCTAGGCAATAACATTCATGGGGCTTCGGTAAAGGAGGAGAATGGAGGATTGCCTTGTAGGTCCGCACTTAGGCGATCATGAAACTTAGCTCCAAACTCAAAGGTGGACTACACATGAACAGCGCTAGGCAATAACATTCATGGGGCTCCGAAAAAGGGGGAGAATGTAAGATTGCCTTGAGGGTCCGCACTTAGGCAATCATGAAACATAGCTCCAAACTCGAAGGTGGAGGACACATGAACAGCGCTAGGCAATAACATTCATGGGCTCTGAAAAAGGGGGAGAATGGAGGATTGCCTTGAGGGTCCCCACTTAGGCAATCATGAAACATAGCTCCAAACTCGAAGGTGGAGGACACATGAACAGCGCTAGGCAATAACATTCATGGGGCTCCGAAAAAAAAAGGGGAGAATGGACGATAGGCTTGAGGGTTCGCACTTAGGCAATCATGAAACATAGCTCCAAACTCGAAGGTGGAGGACACATGAACAGCGCTAGGCAATAACATTCATGGGGCTCCGAAAAAGGGGGAGAATGTAAGATTGCCTTGAGGGTCCGCACTTAGGCAATCATGAAACATAGCTCCAAACTCGAAGGTGGAGGACACATGAACAGCGCTAGGCAATAACATTCATGGGGCTCCGAAAAGGGTGGAGAATGGAGGATTGCCTTGAGGGTCCGCACTTAGGCAATCATGAAACATAGCTCCAAACTCGGAGGTGGAGGACACATGAACAGCGCTAGGCAATAACATTCATGGGGCTCCGAAAAAGGGGGAGAATGGAGGATTGGCTTGAGGGTCCACACTTAGGTAATCATGAAACATAGCTCCAAACTCGAAGGTGGAGGACACATGAACAGCGCTAGGCAATAACATTCATGGGGCTTCGAAAAAAAAGGGGGAGAATGGACGATAGGCTTGAGGGTTCGCACTTAGGCAATCATGAAACATAGCTCCAACTCGAAGGTGGAGGACGCATGAAAAGCGCTAGGCAATAACATTCATGGGGCTCCAAAAAAGGGGGAGAATGTAAGATTGCCTTGAGGGTCCGCACTTAGGCAATCATGAAACATAGCTCCCAAACTCG
>NC_038253.2:29589564-29590406 GCF_000004515.6 Glycine max | reverse complement strand
ACATTCATGGGGCTCCGAAAAAGGGGAGAGAATGGAGGATTGCCTTGAGGGTCCGCACTTAGGCAATCATGAAACATAGCTCCAAACTCAAAGGTGGAGGACACCTGAACAGCGCTAGGAAATAACATTCATGGGGCATCGGTAAAGGGGGAGAATGGAGGATTGCCTTATAGGTCCGCACTTAGGCGATCATGAAACTTAGCTCCAAACTCAAAGGTGGACTACACATGAACAGTGCTAGGCAATAACATTCATGGGGCTCCGAAAAAGGTGGAGAATGGAGGATTGCCTTGAGGGTCCACACTTAGGCAATCATGAAACATAGCTCCAAACTCGAAGGTGGAGGACACATGAACAACGCTAGGCAATAACATTCATGGGCTCCGAAAAAGGGGGAGAATGGAGGATTGCCTTGAGGGTCCACACTTAGGCAATCATGAAACATAGCTCCAAACTCGAAGGTGGAGGACACATGAACAGCGCTAGGCAATAACATTCATGGGACTCCGAAAAAGGGGGAGAATGGAGGATTGCCTTGAGGGTCCGCACTTAGGCAATCATGAAACATAGCTCCATACTCAAAGGTGGAGGACACATGAACAGCGCTAGGCAATAACATTCATGGGTTTTCGATAAAGGGGGAGAATGGAGGATTGCCTTGTAGGTCCGCACTTAGGCGATTATGAAACATGGCTCCAAACTCAAAGGTGGACACATATGAATAGCGCTAGGCAATAACATTCATGGGGCTCCGAAATTAGGGGAGAATGGAGGATTGCCTTGAGGGTCCGCACTTAGCAATCATGAAACATAGCTCCCAACTCGGAGGTGGACTACACATG
>NC_038253.2:29587104-29587764 GCF_000004515.6 Glycine max | reverse complement strand
ATAGAGTGTGAACTGGCCATTCAGGACTCTGGTTGTGAGGATTTCCTTCTAAACCTTGTTTTGGTGAAAAGAGAAAGAAATGAAAAAGAAAAAAAAAATTTACGATGGTTTTTGTTAATTAAATCATTACTATTAAACCAGTCATTATTTTGGGGACGCCACATAACCGAAGGAAGAGACTACATTTGCACCTATAGAGAAGGATCTCTTGACTTTGACAAAGGGCTCAGAGTCAAGAAAGACATTAAAATGTTGTAGAAACAAAGTAATCAGATGGGGATATGGGAGTGGAGCATTTGATTGCAATGCCTTATGCATGCGATATCTCACAAGATGGGCCCAGTCGATTTGACAACCGGTTAAGAAAACCCACATGAAACATAGCTCCAAACTCGAAGGTGGATTGCCTTGAGGGTTCGCACTTAGGCAATCATGAAACATAGCTCCAAACTCGAAGGTGGAGGACACATGAACAGTGCTAGCCAATAACATTCATGGGGCTCCGAAAAAGGGGCAGAATATAAGATTGCCTTGAGGGTCCGCACTTAGGCAATCATGAAACATAGCTCCAAACTCGAAGGTGGAGGACAGATGAACAGCGCTAGGCAATAACATTCATGGGCTCCGAAAAAGGGGGAGAATGGAGGATTGCCTTGAGGG
>NC_038253.2:29450353-29587004 GCF_000004515.6 Glycine max | reverse complement strand
AACTCGGAGGTGGAGGACACATGAACAGCGCTAGGCAATAACATTCATGGGGCTCCGAAAAAGGGGGAGAATGGAGGATTGGCTTGAGGGTCCACACTTAGGTAATCATGAAACATAGCTCCAAACTCGAAGGTGGAGGACACATGAACAGCGCTAGGCAATAACATTCATGGGGCTTCGAAAAAAAAGGGGGAGAATGGACGATAGGCTTGAGGGTTCGCACTTAGGCAATCATGAAACATAGCTCCAAACTCGAAGGTGGAGGACGCATGAAAAGCGCTAGGCAATAACATTCATGGGGCTCCAAAAAAGGGGGAGAATGTAAGATTGCCTTGAGGGTCCGCACTTAGGCAATCATGAAACATAGCTCCAAACTCGAAGGTGGAGGACACATGAACAGCGCTAGGCAATAACATTCATGGGCTCCGAAAAAGGGGGAGAATGGAGGATTGCCTTGAGGGTCCCCATTTAGGCAATCATGTAACATAGCTCCAAACTCGAAGGTGGAGGACACATGAACAGCGCTAGGCAATAACATTCATGGGCTCCGAAAAAGGGGGAGAATGGAGGATTGCCTTGAGGGTCCCCATTTAGGCAATCATGTAACATAGCTCCAAACTCGAAGGTGGAGGACACATGAACAGCGCTAGGCAATAACATTCATGGGGCTCCGAAAAAGGGGGAGAATGGAGGATTGCCTTGAGGGTCCGCACTTAGGCAATCATGAAACATAGCTCCAAACTCAAAGGTGGAGGACACCTGAACAGCGCTAGGAAATAACATTCATGGGGCATCGGTAAAGGGGGAGAATGGAGGATTGCCTTATAGGTCCGCACTTAGGCGATCATGAAACTTAGCTCCAAACTCAAAGGTGGACTACACATGAACAGTGCTAGGCAATAACATTCATGGGGCTCCGAAAAAGGTGGAGAATGGAGGATTGCCTTGAGGGTCCGCACTTAGGCAATCATGAAAGATAGCTCCAAACTCGAAGGTGGTGGACACATGAACAGCGCTAGGCAATAACATTCATGGGCTCCGAAAAAGGGGGAGAATGGAGGATTGCCTTGAGGGTCCGCACTTAGGCAATCATGAAACATATCTCCAAACTCGAAGGTGGAGGACACATGAACAGCGCTAGGCAATAACATTCATATGGCTCCGAAAAAGGGGGAGAATGGAGGATTGCCTTGAGGGTCCGCACTTAGGCAATCATGAAACATAGCTCCAAACTCAAAGGTGGAGGACACCTGAACAGCGCTAGGCAATAACATTCATGGGGCATCGGTAAAGGGGGAGAATGGAGGATTGCCTTGTAGGTCCGCAGTTAGGCGATCATGAAACTTAGCTCCAAACTCAAAGGTGGACTACACAGGAACAGTGCTAGGCAATAACATTCATGGGGCTCCGAAAAAGGTGGAGAATGGAGGATTGCCTTGAGGGTCCGCACTTAGGCAATCATGAAACATAGCTCCAAACTCGAAGGTGGAGGACACATGAACAGCGCTAGGCAATAACATTCATGGGGCTCCGAAAAAGGGGGAGAATGAAGGATTGCCTTGAGGGTCCGCACTTAGGCAATCATGAAACATAGCTCCAAACTCAAAGGTGGAGGACACATGAACAGCGCTAGGCAATAACATTCATATGGCTCCGAAAAAGGGGGAGAATGGAGGATTGCCTTGAGGGTCCGCACTTAGGCAATCATGAAACATAGCTCCAAACTCAAAGGTGGAGGACACCTGAACAGCGCTAGGCAATAACATTCATGGGGCTCTGAAAAAGGGGGGGAATGGAGGATTGCCTTGAGGGTCCCCACTTTGGCAATCATGAAACATAGCTCAAAACTCGAAGGTGGAGGACACATGAACAGCGCTAGGCAATAACATTCATGGGGCTCCGAAAAAGGGGGAGAATGGAGGATTTCCTTGAGGGTCTGCACTTTGGCAATCATGAAACATAGCTCCAAACTCGAAGGTGGAGGACACATGAACAGGGCAGGAAATAACATTCATGGGGTTCCGAAAAAAGGGGAGTATGGAGGATTGCCTTGAGGGTCCGCACTTAGGCAATCATGAAACATAGCTCCAAACTCGAAGGTGGAGGAAATAAGAATAGCGCTAGGCAATAACATTCATGGCGCACCGATAAAGGGGGAGAATGGAGGATTGCCTTGAGGGTCCGCACTTAGGCAATCATGAAACATAGCTCCAAACTCAAAGGTGGAAGACACATGAACAACGCTAGGCAATAGCATTCATGGGGCTCCGAAAAAGGGGGAGAATGGAGGATTTCCTTGAGGGTCCGCACTTTGGCAATCATGAAACATAGCTCCAAACTCGAAGGTGGAGGACACTTGAACAGTGCAGGCAATAACATTCATGGGGCTCCGAAAAAAGGGGAGTATGGAGGATTGCCTTGAGGGTCCGCACATAGGCGATCATGAAACATAGCTCCAAACTCAAAGGTGGAGGACATATGAATAGCGCTAGGCAATAACATTCATGGGGCTCCGATAAAGGGGGAGAATGGAGGATTGCCTTGAGGGTCCGCACTTAGGCAATCATGAAACATAGCTCCAAACTCAAAGGTGGAGGACACATGAACAACGCTAGGCAATAACATTCATGGGTCTCCGAAAAAAGGGGAGAATGGAGGATTGCCTTGAGGGTCCGCACTTAGGCAATCATGAAACATAGCTCCAAACTCGAAGGTGGAGGACACATGAACAGCGATAGGCAATAACATTCATGGGGCTCCGAAAAAGGGGGAGAATGGAGGATTGCCTTGAGGGTCCGCACTTAGGCATCATGAAACATAGCTCCAAACTCGAAGGTGGAGGACACATGAACCGCGCTAGGCAATAACATTCATGGGGCTCCGAAAAAGGGGGAGAATGGAGGATTTCCTTGAGGGTCCGCACTTTGGCAATCATGAAACATAGCTCCAAACTCGAAGGTGGAGGACACATGAACAGCGCAAGCAATAACATTCACGGGGCTCCGAAAAAAGGGGAGTATGGAGGATTGCCTTGAGGGTCCGCACTTAGGCAATCATGAAACATAGCTCCAAACTCGAAGGTGGAGGACACATGAACAGCGCTAGGCAATAACATTCATGGGGCTCCAAAAAAGTGGGAGAATGGAGGATTGCCTTGAGGGTCCGCACTTAGGCAATCATGAAACATAGCTCCAAACCTAAAGGTGGAGGACACATGAACAGCGCTAGGCAATAACATTCATGGGGCTCCGAAAAAGGGGGAGAATGGAGGATTGCCTTGAGGGTCCGCACTTAGGCAATCATGAAACATAGCTCCAAACTCAAAGGTGGAGGACACCTGAACAGCGCTAGGCAATAACATTCATGGGGCATCGGTAAAGGGGGAGAATGGAGGATTGCCTTGTAGGTCCGCAGTTAGGCGATCATGAAACATAGCTCCAAACTCGAAGGTGGAGGAAATATGAACAGCGCTAGGCAATAACATTCATGGGGCACCGATAAAGGGGGAGAATGGAAGATTGCCATAAGGGTCCGCACTTAGGCAATCATGAAACATAGCTCCAAACTCAAAGGTGGAGGACACATGAACAGCGCTAGGCAATAGCATTCGTGGGGCTCCGAAAAAAGGGGAGAATGGACGATTTCCTTGAGGGTCTGCACTTAGACATTCATGAAACATAGCTCAAAACTCGAAGGTTGAGGACACATGAACAGCGCTAGGCAATAACATTCATGGGGCTGCGAAAATGGGGGAGAATGGAGGATTGCCTTGAGGTTCCGCACTTAGGCAATCATGAAACATAGCTCCAAACTCGAAGGTGGAGGACACATGAACAGCGCTAGGTAATAACATTCATGGGGGTCCGAAAAAGGGGGAGAATGGAGGATTTCCTTTTGGGTCCGCACTTTGGCAATCATGAAACATAGCTCCAAACTCGAAGGTGGAGGACACATGAACAGCGCTAGGCAATAACATTCATGGGGCTCCGAAAAAAAAGGGGGAGAATGGACGATAGGCTTGAGGGTTCGCACTTAGGCAATCATGAACCATAGCTCCAAACTCGAAGGTGGAGGACACATGAACAGCACTAGGCAATAACATTCATGGGGCTCCGAAAAAGGGGGAGAATGTAAGATTGCCTTGAGGGTCCGCACTTAGGCAATCATGAATCATAGCTCCAAACTCGAAGGTGAAGGACACATGAAAAGCGCTAGGCAATAACATTCATGGGCTCTGAAAAAGGGGGAGAATGGAGGATTGCCTTGAGGGTCCCCACTTAGGCAATCATGAAACATAGCTCCAAACTCGAAGGTGGAGGACACATGAACAGCGCTAGGCAATAACATTCATGGGGCTCCGAAAAAGGGGGAGAATGGAGGATTGCCTTGAGGGTCCGCACTTAGGCAATCATGAAACATAGCTCCATACTCAAAGGTGGAGGACACATGAACAGCGCTAGGCAATAACATTCATGGGTTTTCGATAAAGGGGGAGAATGGAGGATTGCCTTGTAGGTCCGCACTTAGGCGATCATGAAACATGGCTCCAAACTCAAAGGTGGAGGACATATGAATAGCGCTAGGCAATAACATTCATGGGGCTCCGAAATTAGGGGAGAATGGAGGATTGCCTTGAGGGTCCGCACTTAGGCAATCATGAAACATAGCTCCCAACTCGAAGGTGGAGGACACATGAACAGCGCTAGGCAATAACATTCATGGTTCTCCGAAAAAGGTGGAGAATGGAGGATTGCCTTGAGGGTCCGCACTTAGGCAATCATGAAACATAGCTCCAAACTCGGAGGTGGAGGACACATGAACAGCGCTAGGCAATAACATTCATGGGGCTCCGAAAAAGGGGGAGAATGGAGGATTGCCTTGAGGGTCCACACTTAGGCAATCATTAAACATAGCTCCAAACTCGAAGGTGAAGGACACATGAACAGCGCTAGGCAATAACATTCATGGGGCTCCGAAAAAAAAGGGGGAGAATGGACGATAGGCTTGAGGGTTCGCACTTAGGCAATCATGAAACATAGCTCCAAACTCGAAGGTGGAGGACACATGAAAAGCGCTAGGCAATAACATTCATGGGGCTCCGATAAAGGGGGAGAATGAAGGATTGCCTTGAGGGTCCGCACTTAGGCAATCATGAAACATAGCTCCATACTCAAAGGTGGAGGACACATGAACAGCGCTAGGCAATAACATTCATGGGTTTTCGATAAAGGGGGAGAATGGAGGATTGCCTTGTAGGTCCGCACTTAGGCGATCATGAAACATGGCTCCAAACTCGGCGGGGATTTCTTCTTCGGTGAAGGCAAGATAGTTGTTGGCAGTGATATTGTTGACCAGCCCTCCGAATCCTTCTACCGAGATATCTTGGGCCACATGTGCCTCGTTCAGAACTTTTACTAGCAGAGCCCGATGAGGCTCGGAGCTCATAAGTAACTCCAACAGCGAGACCCTGGCCGGGGTTTTGTTGAGCTGTTCGATAACCTTGAATTCGCTCTGCTGAATTATCCGGAGGAACTCGCTGGCTTCCTCTAGCGACACCTCCTTTTTACCATCCTTTTTCTCCGGGAGGCCCTTTGCCGGGATATCTTTATTCGAAGCGTGAGGTGCTTGTCATCGGGCCCGCCGCCTCTGGATGACAAAAGGGTGCGGATAACCGTAAGGTATCTCCGCGTGTCATCGGGCCCGCCGCCTCTGGATGACACAAGGGTGCAGAATGACCACATTGGCCGCTGCTTGTCATCGGGTCCGCCGCCTCTGGATGACAAAAGGGTGCAGATAACAGTAAGGTATCTCCGCGTGTCATCGGGCCCGCCGCCTCTGGATGACACAAGGGTGCAGAATGACCAAATTTTGTCTCTGCGTGTCATCGGGCCCGCCGCCTCTGGATGACAAAAGGGTGCGGAAAACCGTAAGGTATCTCCGCGTGTCATCGGGCCCGCCGCCTCTGGATGACACAAGGGTGCGAATAACCGTAAGGTGTCTCCGCGTGTCATCGGGCCCGCCGCCTCTGGATGACACAAGGGTGCACAATGACCAATTTTTGTCTCTGCGCGCCATCGGACACGACTGTGTCTGAATGGCAAAGGGGTGCGGAATGACCAAATTTTGTCTCCGCGTGTCATCGGGCCCACCGCCTCTGGATGACACAAGGGTGCATGTCACATGACCTCAGGGTTAGTATGACAAAGATTATGGGGCGGCCGACAAAAGCAAGGCTCTTGCTCCTACGTATCCTCCAATGAGGAACTCAGACCTACGTAGTTCTAGATAACTTGTGAGACTTGAAAAAGTCTCCACCAGAAGATGCCTACATCTCCGGAAAGGGCGCAGATGACCATATTGGCCTCCGCTTATCAATCACACTCGAGGTACGGATAACCATAAGGTGTCTCCGCGGGCTACCAGCTCTTGGGTCATGGTAACAAAAGGTGGTGTGGTCGACAAAAGCGAGGCTCTTGCTCCTACGTATCCTCCAATGAGGAACTCAGACCTACGTAGTTCTGGATAACTTGTGAGACTTAAAAAAGTCTTGGTGTTTTCTTCACTAAAAATGCAAACATGCTTTAGTAAAGAGACAAATATTCCAACTGATTAGAGCAGCATATGCTTTTTTTTTTTTGAGTGAAAAGAACAATGCGTTTACCGGGGAAGGAGAGTATGTTGATGAAATCCCCCATAACCATAAATGAGATTTTGGATGTTAGCATTTCGTTTCTAAATGACCATTTAGAGGAAACACTGGGTTCGACAAAAATAGAAGAAATCCACTCAAAGTGTATCAATCTCGCACAGGTAAGTGTTTCATCCTAATTCCGAACCATAGATATGTCATGACTTGACTTTGCAAATTATTTCCTATCAAATCAAAAATTACATGCGTGATCATGGATCAATAGGACTTCCCTTGAAAATGGGTTCTTTTAGCGGGTTTTTCGGCTTTTGTGTGTTTTTTTTGGCTTTTGATTTTTTGTTGGCCTTTTCCTTTTCTGTTTTTGTTTAGTGCGGGGCGAAAAAGTCCCTAGCGCACTGATTCTGGTTGGCAATTAAAGGGAGAAGACCATTTTAGGTCATGGTTTCCTTTCCTTCTTTTTGTTCATTTGGTGACAATTCTGTATTGTTGAGATATTGTCCGGTCTAAAGACCTCTCTGCACATTTCTTCTGGTTTCTTTGACCAGGAGCTTTCTTCTTTTCTTTCTTTACTTTCTCCCATTCTTTGGTTGGGAATTTTCTTTCTTTTCTTTTTTTCTTTCTCCCTCTCTTTGATTGGGAATTTCCTTGCTTCCTTTTTTCCTTTGATTGGAAACTTTCCTTCTCTTTTTCTTTGATTGGAAATTTCCCTTCTCTTCTTTTTTGCTTCCGAGGGTAAGGATTGACATTCTCACCCTGGGTCAAGGTTTATGGTGAGTCAGGATTTTGGCTCAAGACTTGTAGAATGGCTAGGCATGGTACATGTCAGGGTTTGGTTTGGTTCAAGGATAAAAGGGATGCCCCACATTATTTCCATGACACAAATGCAAAAATGATGATTTGGAAACTTCATGCAAAACTGGTCATGCATGCACCTATGTGGACACTCAAGTGTCAAACTTTTATGGTCATGTGATGCTAGGGCTCAGGATTTATTTCCTCTATTTTAAATCAACCCAATGTTTCCAAAATATGTTCTATTATCAATTTGTGCATTCATCCGAGTCCATTTCGAGCGTCCGGGAAAACTTCACAGCATTCACCCTTCAGGTGTATACACATTTTTTTCAAAAACTAGTTATGATCAGTGAATTTTTTCAAAGAAAAGTTGGAAGTCATCTCTTTTCAAAAGCATGTCGGTTTTTCAGCTAGACAACTTATTTTTCTTTTCTTTTTCCTCTCTTTTTTCTTACTTGCTCTCTTTTTCTTATTTTCTCTCTTTTTCCCTTTTTAATTTTTATTTTTATTTTTATCATGATTTTTGTTTGTTTTATTATATATTTTTTTTTGACGATGTTCCTAAACGAAGAACTCTACACGGTTCCAAAATTTCAAGCATCATTGATAGTACTGATATATAAACACTAACGCAACAATCCAAACAAAAACGTATGTGCTGTACAAATGACAATCGAAACAACAAAAACAAACATTAGTCTCTCAAGTCAAAACAATAACATAGCATAAAAATGATAAAATAAATATGAAAGAAAACATGAATCTGGGGATCTCCCAGTCACGTATCTCCACTCCCTCCCAAGAAGTCAAGCAAATCGGCCATCTCCTCGTCCTCGTGGGCCTCTTCTCCACCGCCGGGAGCTTCTGGGGGTGCCTCTCCTGCTTGGGCCTCGGGCCAATCTCCGGGCCATGCGACCTCTGCCCTGAACTGGTCTGGAGTAGGGCATGAAAAAGAAGCGAAGCCCTGGCTCTGCATGTTGAGGCTCATCTGGTACAGACAATCATGGGTCTGTACATGTGCTCGGTGGTTGGCCGCCTGCTGGCGAACCAAATGCCGTAAATACTGCTCCATGTCAAATGACCCAGCCTGGCTAGCCTGATGAGGTGGTGGGGGCGCGCCTGCGGCCTGTGGAGCATCACCCTGAGCCTGTCTCCGGGTACAGTACTTCTCAATAAAAGCCCGGGTGATGGGCGGTCGAATTTCCTTGGTAGGTGCAACGGGGACTCCGAATGACTGGCAGAGTCCTGTGATCAGCGAGGGAAATCCCAGGGCCCTGTTGGACTTATCTGGATCCAAAGGATGCCTGGTAGGCGCCATACCTGCAAAAATATAAATGGCATCAGCGATTAACTGAGACACATGGACGCTCATCCGCGTCAGGATGGCGTACACCAGCTGACACTTCGGCAGGGGGAGGTCGGAATTATGATCGCTGGGCAGGATGTTGCTGAGGAGCAACGTCATCCATATCTAGGTCAGGGTGGTCATGTTGTTGCGCATGATTCGCACTCGCCTCCCTGCAGCAGTCCGGGCAAAATCTTGTCCCGGTATACATAGCAGCTGGGCGATGGCCTCCTCATCGAACCCATCAGACCGGTTCCTCCTCTGTTGGCCAAGCATTGGCATAAAACTCAAGGACTATTTCTGGATCGAACTTGGCCATGGGAGTAACCAGTGATGCCCACCGCCGGCGCCCTATTTCCTCCTGGAAATCAGTATACTCGTCATCCCTGAGCTGGGCGCGTCGCTCCCGGAGAAACGACCATCCCTTGATGGCCTCGAAGCGCTGCTGGTGTACAACGCTCCTAAAGCGGTGACTGTCGTACTCCGAAGCGGAACTAGCTCCTTCGGCCGCCTTGTCCTTCCTGGACCTCTTTGAGGCAAGCTTCCTCGGGGCCATTCCTGCGAAGGCAAACATTTGGAAAGTTAGTTTTTACCAAGAAATGCTACCCTTAAAACAAAAATGGCATACAACCCCCTCCAATAAATACAAACATCAATGTAAATTTAGAGCAAGCTTATGCGCATACTTCTTCACGAACGTTCACTTGCACAAGACATTCTTATAACTAAGAAAAATGCACCCATATACAATCAAGGCACCTTCGTTACCTAGATTATTTACATGTACTTCCAAGGTGTATTTGTTACATACATCACACACATTTCCTTTGCTAAATTCACATACATGCATACTCTAAGCACTTTGGCTATCAAAAATTGCATACGTGCACATCTTGGTATTTCTAATACCTATACATACACAAACTTCATGATGAATCTTGATTATTGATCGAGGCCGTACCCGAATCAAATAAACATTAAAATGTAGTAACTAGGAAGTGATCCTAGGTCGTTTCCCAATGAGCAGTGACAAGCCAAATGTTCATAATATACTTGCAGTAATAGTAACAGTAACGATGGGGGGGGGGGGGGGGTTGTTTGCTTTTGTAAATTAAACAGCGAATATATGTGAATTAGAAAATATCAGAATTAAAACACGTTGCTTCCCCTTGATTCACAAGCAAGTCTCTTATCCTAGGTTACGAGAGTTTATCCTTTATCAGTTTAACCACTTAATCCAACCCTAAATTAAATTACTAAGCGAAATTCAACATAAGGCATTCATTATGTGATTAAGCATCACATACACCAATTACTCATAAACGATCATTAAGCATGAACGTAAATTAAGCGCAGAGACAATTAATCAAGCACTAAGCATGCGTGAATTAAAAGCAACAAATTCAAAGTAATTAGTGAAGAGGAAAAACTAAACAGAATTTAACAGTAATAATAGAACCTCAAAGAGAACTGTGCTTGATCCTCAAGGGAAAACAACGCTGCAGACTTAGCCTTCCATTAATCAAATAGAGAATGAAATTTTATTGATAAAACTAAAAGTCTGAACTGGAATTGTAAAAAAAACGAAAATAAAAGAGAAAGAGAAGAGAGGCTAAAACTAAAAACGAAGAATAGAAGAGAGAGAGGAGAGAGAGAGAGTCTCCCGCGAGGGAGAGAGGGGGGGGGCCCCTAAACTAGAACCTTGGTGCTGTTATATAGTTTTTTTCAGCCCCAAAGCTTACAAATATGTTTTAAATCCAAGCCCATAAGTAAAATCAAATCAAATCTAGATAAGATAAGATAAGATAAGATCTAGATGAAATAATATCTAGATGAGATCAAATCTAAATAATATCTAGATAAGATAAGATCTAATTTTATAGAATAAATTAGTCTGCCCTCTTCAAGTCCAAGCCCAATTCTAGATTCAAGCCCAATGCTTCATTAATTCCTGAAATTAGATTAAAAACATCAAATTAGCTAAATGGGCCCAAATAATAAAATTGCCTAATTAATTGACAATTAAGACCAATCAATAATTAAAATGGTGCAAAAAGGGTTTAGAAAATAGAAGAAAATGATGGCACATCAAAACCCCCCATACTTAGCCTTTTGCACTCCTGGGCAAAATGAAACAAAGAACAAAATCCAAGGATATCAGAGGGAGACAAACAAAAACATTCACATATTTCTCAATGAACATCAAGGAATAAAAGTAATGGGTAACATCTAACATAAGGAGATCCAAAAAGTCAAGACATTCATGAAAATCATCCAAGCAACCCAATCATGGCAAAATAGTTAATCAGCTCAAGAATGAAAAGTGATAAAGCCTCACAAGATATACACTCTATCTCTCAAGTGTCTAGGCTACTATTTACCCTCAAAGCACCCATGAAAGCAAACACCACATAAACTTGGCAAGATTCTAAAATTGACAATCAACCCATAAACACAAGCACATGAGGATCAAAAGGTCTTTTAAGGTTGTAATGGGGCCAAGGACAAGGTATGGAGAAATATGGAATAAGTGGCTAAATCCCAAAGGAATAGAGGAGCAAAGGGGAATAAGGGCATATTAAAAAAAAAAAATAAGAAAATATAAAGAAGTCAAGATAAAAATTAAACATGAAGAGTAGAACCAAGAGTTTCATCATTCTTGTACCATTTAAGATCTTATTCACTCAACTTTATTGCTTTTCTTTTTCTTTTTCTCTTTTTTTTTCGAATTTTTTTTTCGATTTTTTTTTTCGAATTTTTTTTCGAATTTTTTTTTTTTTTTTTTTTTTTTTTTTTTTTTTTTTTTTTTACTCTTTGGCCTTTGAGAAACAACATTTCATTCAGCATGTCCAACATTTAACCAATATACAATGTACATCAAGTATGGCCCAAAATACATCATGAAGCATAGCCAACAAAACAAGTTGTCCAATGAAACAAAAACCCCCCACACTTATTCCCAAAACAATTCCGAAGCTCCAAAATTCCTTAAGGATATGGTAATATCATGGTTTTTCACTTAAGGCTTGTAGTGAGCTTCAAAACAAGGAAAGGGAAACAAGGCTCAAAAGGGCTATCAAAGGAATTAATTCAAGGTAAGTCCATTTGGCTAGAAGCTTATAAGAACAAAATTGCCTTAATCATTTCCAAATATGCATGTGAATTAGGACGCATCAACAAGAATCAAGCCAAGGCTATTGTCATACCCTAATTTCGTCCGGGAACCTTTGCTCGATGACATGCGACCATTCTTTGGTCCTTGTGAGGTGCTTGGCACCCATCATTAGGCAATTTATGAAATTCCAGGACATGCCGAAAAACCAAAAAAATATTGATGCACAATCCGTAAGTTTCCGTGACACACCGGAAATCAAAAGGAAGCATCGTTGCATAATTAAGTGAGGTTCCGTAACATTCCGTAAGTCAAAAAGGGGATGATTATGTAATCCGCAAGGTTCCGTAACATTACGGAAAGAAAACAAGTATCGTTACGAAATTCGTAAGTTTCCGTAACTTTACGAAAAAAGAATCACCAAAAAACAGCAGAGGGGGTGAACTTGGTAAAAATGGGGGTGCAAATAGCACCCAGGCCCATTTGGGCCCTCCAGAAGATTCCTCCAGAAGGCGGTTGCTTCTGGAGGAAGCAACCCTGCTCGCCTGGGCGAGCTGAGCTCGCCTGGGCGAGCTGGGCGGCAACCACCTCCCCTATTTTGCTATAAATAGGGGAGGAAAGCAAGAAGGAATGGATCCCAGCCCTTTAGGCACTTCTCTCTCTTTGGAAATTGCTTGAAAAAATTGTTTCCGTGAAGAAAATCTAAGCCGAGGCGCTTCCGAAACGTTTCCGTAACGTTTTCCGTGAGGAATCTCGCAAAGGTTTGAACCGTTCTTCGACGTTCTTCATTCGTTCTTCATCGTTCTTCGATCTTCAACGGGTAAGTACCTCGAACCAAGCTTTTCGATTCATTCTATGCACCCGTAGTGGTCCACATTGTGTTTCGTGCATTTTTATTCTCATTTTGTTTACTTTTTATACCCCCTGTTGACGTGCTTAAGCCATTTTACTTAAGTCGTTTCTCGCTTAACTTAAAAATAAAATAAATTTCCACCGAACGTTTGAATTGTATTATCCATTAACTTTGGTTAAAATAAATTCCGACCGTTCGGTCGTGCCGTAACCACGTTGGAAATCAAAAAGAGGTAAAAAATAATATAATAATCAAAAAGACATCTTTTAGTAAAATAAAGCGAAAAATCAATCGGACGTTTTCTCTTTGGGATTTCTCATTCTTAATCGAATTGATTAATAACTAAAGTGAAACTAAAGGCTAGAATCAATCCACCTAGTCAAGCTCGTCCACAAAAATTGGCTTTTGAAGTTCGTCATTTCATTTTCTTACTAAGTAAAATGGATCATTTTTAAGGTCCAACGCCTTAAAATGATCACCACTTGAGCAAAAAAGAATCACTTGATAAGAAAGAACTACGTAGGTCTGAGTTCCTCATTGAGGATACGTAGGAGCAAAAGCCCCGCTTTTGTCGACCACCCCAAGAGATCGTTAATGGTCCAATGCCTTAACGTTTCTCTCCTTTCAAAAACAAGAAATCGTTAATGGTCCAACGCCTTAACATTTCTCCTCTTTCAAAATCAAAAGACCGTTTAATGGTCCAACACCTTAAATGACCTTTTGTTCAATAAAAAACATATTTTGCAAAAAAGACAAAAACAACTTAACCAAACACTTTGTTCCGAAAGAACTACGTAGGTCTGATTTTCTCATCCCAAATTGAGGAATACGTAGGAGCAAAGGGAAACACCCTTGTCGACCACAAAAAAGAAAAAATATAAAAAGGGTATAAAGGATACAAGAACATAAAAGGAACATAAAAATCAAAGTCATGTTTGCACATTCGATTAAAGGCTGCCGTCCCTTGGGACGGGCGTGTGGGGTGCTAATACCTTCCCCGTGCGTAAATACAACTCCCGAACCTTTCACTTAAAAATTCGTAGATCGCGTCTTTTCCGGTTTTTCCGACGTTTTCCTCAAATAAACGTTGGAGGCGACTCCGCGCGTATTCCTTTCGTGGAACACGCATCCCGCGAGTCTCGCGTCGCCCTCCCGCCGAAGGGTAGGTTACGACAGTTGGCGACTCCACTGGGGACTTTCTTTAGAGAGTTAGGCCATTTAATCTTGTGCAATGTTTTATCTTGACTTTCTCCTTTGTTGGTTTCCCTTTATTTGTCTTATGTTCTTGTGTATATAAACTATTTGTTGCTTTTAGTGTATTTTAAAATGTATGCATTTATTCATTTGATGCACACAAACACCAACACTATTTGCACACACTGTGAGTGAAAAAAAGGGCCCTATACCCGGGTTCGTGGGAACATAAGGAGTGGAGGTGAATCTGTGATCATGCTAGGTCTCCGACTTGCTTGATTTCAGTGAACCCTCATCTAGAGCTTTTCTCTTTGAAAACCTATTGTTGCTAGTAGTCCCTACTGCTACGATATGTTCTTCAAAGGGGATGATACCTCTAGAAACCATCAAGAGAGATATAACTACCTTGGGGATTATTGCTAAAAGCCTAGTTAGTTCTCTCCCTTATAGGTCCCTTAAATAGGGGCACGAAGCAAACACGCTGCGTGCCATTTTTCACACTGCCATGCATGAGTATCATATACCCTTTTGCTTATGTTCAGTAAATATTGTCATACTGTGTACGTTCCCGCATTGTGTCTTTTGCATAGGCATTGCATATGGGTTCTGTCTTGATCCAACGGAGGGTCCGTGTCGCCTTCTTAAAAACGTGCGTTGGGGCATTTTGCTACCCCTAGACGTCGTGTCTAAGAAGGGGACAAATTCCCCGGACCCCCGCATTCCTAGATTGCATCTGTGTCATATGCATTCCATCATGCATTCGTCCATTCCACCCATGAGATATCGGAGATTTGATTTGCACCAGCTTTTATCTCACTTTAGTAAGCATGGGAACAAATCAAACCGGCAAGAGGTTCTACCAAGTCAAGGTCAAAAGCCCAGATACCACCAGCATCAAGGAATTAGGGCGGTTGATGGAACCCCTCCAAATGCAAACCTTCCGCAAGACTTACGGAAAGATCTTAGAGTTGACCATAGCAGAGGTGTCCATAGAAGCCATTGCATCGCTTACCCAATACTACGACCAACCCTTGAGATGCTTCACATTCGGGGACTTCCAATTAGTACCAACCATTGAAGAATTTGAGGAAATTCTGGGATGTCCTCTCGGGGGAAGGAAACCATATCTTTCCTCCGGGTGTCTCCCCTCTTTGAGCAGAATTGCAACTGTGGTCAAGGATTCAGCCAGAGGTTTGGACCGCATAAAACAGACTCGGAACGGTATAGCGGGCCTGCCACAGAAGTACCTAGAAGACAAGGCGAGGGGTATGGCCAATCAAGGAGACTGGGTCCCGTTTATGGATGTGTTAGCTTTGCTAATTTTTGGGGTCGTCCTCTTTCCGAACGTGGATGGTTTGATAGACCTAGCAGCAATCGACGCTTTCCTTGCCTACCACCATAGCAAGGAAAGTCCGGTGGTAGCTGTCTTGGCAGATCTATTTGACACATTTGACCGAAGGTGCGAAAAGAGTAGCGCACGGATTATCTGTTGCTTACCCGCCCTCTGTGTTTGGTTGGTTTCACACTTGTTCCAACAAGACACAAGACATCCATGTCCGCTCTTGAGCCATCGCTCATGTACTGAAAAGAGGAGAATAGATTGGGACCAGCTCTTGGCCGGGATAGGAGGTAGAACAATCAGTTGGTTCCCCCGATGGAAGGAAGGAAAAGAAGGAGTCCTTTTCTCATGTGGAAGATACCCAAACATTCCGCTGGTAGGAACGAGGGGTTGTATTAACTACAATCCCGCGCTCGCTATAAGACAACTAGGGTACCCCATGAGGGGAGCACCGACGGAAGGAAGCATGTCTCCTTTCCTTGTGAGGGATCTCGGCGCACAAAATTCCAAAACTATACAAAGAATCCATAAAGCATGGGAAACCCCGTTAAGGAAAGATCAAGAGCTCAGAGGCGTTCGTAATGGCATCATTGGTGGGTACCACGAATGGCTGAAAGTTCGCATACGAGGTTTAGATTGGCTCGCCAAGTTAAAAGTCGTCAGCGAAGAGAATTTTGAAGCACCGGAAGAGGACGAGGAAGTCCAAGCTCTCAAAAGCGAGTTAGGAAAGGCAAAACTCGCCAAGGAGAAGTTCAAGTTGGCTGCTACATACGTTCGGAAGGAATGTGCCGGGTTACGGGAAGAGAATGCAATTACCGCAAGAGCCCTTGAACGAGAGACCAAGAGGGCTCGCAAGGAAGAGTGTGGCCGGAACAAATTTCGCGGAGCTCTATGGGGTAGCAATAGTGAACTCAAGTTGCGAAGGGAAGAAAGGGACCAGTCGCGAGCACATAGCATGGTTCTGAAAGAGGAGTTGATGGCTTGTTCAAGGTCCAAAAGAAGCTTGTCTCAGCGTTTATGCGAGACAGAGACCAACATGTTAGCTATCATCGCCAAGTACGAAGAAGAGTTAGGTCTAGCCACGGCCCACGAACATAGAATCGCGGATGAGTATGCTCAAGTATATGCGGAAAAAGAGGCTAGAGGAAGGGTGATCGACTCTTTACACCAAGAGGCAACCATGTGGATGGATCGGTTTGCTCTTACCTTGAACGGGAGTCAAGAACTTCCCCGATTGTTAGCCAAGGCCAAGGCGACGGCAGACGCCTACTCCACCCCCGAAGAGATTCATGGGCTTCTCGGCTATTGTCAGCATATGATAGACTTAATGGCCCACATAATTAGAAATCGTTAGGAAACTTGTATGGTCTCTTAGACCTTGACTAGATATGACTTCCTTTTTGAAATAAAATGAGTTGGTCCCATGTTTCTACTCCAAAAAGCTTGTGCAAATCAAATCACTCCTACATCTCATCTCTAGCATGCATTTTCTTCCTTTACCCACTCCTCACGTTTGGTTTTTTAGGGAAAACACCATAACTAAACGCGCCGCAAGGGATCCCTATCGCACCAGATCCAAATCTAGAACGATGGGTGATCAAGAGGAGACACAGGAACAGATGAAAGCCGACATGTCGGCTCTGAAAGAACAAATGGCCTCCATGATGGAGGCCATGTTAGGTATGAAGCAGCTCATGGAGAAGAACGCGGCCACTGCCGCCGCTGTCAGTTCGGCTGCCGAAGCAGACCCGACTCTCTTGGCAACTACGCACCATCCTCCCTCAAACATGGTAGGACGGGGAAGGGACGCACTGGGGCACGATGGCAGCCCTCACCTGGGGTACAACCGAACGGCTTACCCTTATGGATTGCCGCCCAACTATTCACCACCCATCTTGCAAGAAGATGCGGGCCACATTGCTTCTCCCGTCCATGAAAAAGAGCCTCATCAGCAGCCCGACGAAGTCCATAAAGACCCTCAAGATTATGCTCGGAGGGGTGTCGAGTTTTATCCCCCGATCCCCGAAGGGCCGGCACCAGGCACGTTGCCCCAACCCAACATCGCAGCGTCGCCAATAGTTTTGTCTATGGAAGGGCCGCCCCCGGCAACTGAAGAAAGGAGAAAGCTCGATCTCCTTGAGGAAAGATTGAGGGCTGTGGAAGGATTTGGGGACTATCCGTTTGCCGACATGACGGATCTTTGCTTAGTACCCGATGTTGTTATTCCCCCGAAGTTCAAAGTGCCGGACTTCGACAAGTATAAAGGGACGACTTGTCCCAAAAACCATCTCAAAATGTACTGCCGTAAGATGGGCGCCCATTCTAAAGATGAAAAGCTGTTGATACACTTCTTTCAGGATAGCTTGGCCGGAGCTGCGGTAGTGTGGTACACTAATTTGGAAGCTTCCCGTATCCGTTCTTGGAAGGATCTGATTACCGCCTTCCTAAGGCAGTATCAGTACAATTCTGATATGGCTCCTGACCGTACTCAACTGCAGAATATGTTTAAGAAAGAGGGTGAAACCTTTAAAGAATATGCGCAGCGATGGAGGGATTTGGCGGCACAAGTAGCTCCTCCCATGGTTGAGAGAGAGATGATCACCATGATGGTAGACACTCTGCCAGTGTTCTACTATGAGAAGCTAGTGGGTTACATGCCGTCCAGCTTTGCGGATCTGGTGTTTGCCGGGGAAAGAATCGAGGTGGGATTGAAGAGAGGAAAGTTTGATTACGTTTCCTCCACAAACGTGAACGCCAAAAGAATCGGGGCAACAGGGGCAAAAAGGAAGGAAGGAGAGGCCCATGCCGTCTCTTCAACACCCGCATGGGTCAAACCCCAGCAAACACCTCATGGTACCCATCAGTACGCGCAACATCACCCAAGCTTCTCGGCTCATGCCGGGAACGCCTCTAGCTCAACACCCGTGCAGCCTAAGGCACCCACCCAGAGGGAAGCTCCCCAAGTTCCAACTCCGAACGCGACTCGACCAGCCGGTAATTCCAACACGACAAGGAACTTCCCTCCGAGGCCGTTGCCGGAATTCACCCCGCTCCCAATGACGTACGAAGATCTTCTACCATCCCTCATCGCCAATCATTTGGCCGTGGTAACTCCCGGAAGGGTCTTCGAACCCCCTTTCCCGAGGTGGTATGACCCTAATGCAACTTGCAAGTACCATGGGGGTGCCCCGGGGCATTCCATCGAAAAATGCTTGGCCCTTAAATACAAGGTCCAACATCTAATGGATGCCGGATGGCTGACTTTCCAAGAGGATCGGCCCAATGTGAGGACCAACCCGCTCGCCAATCATGGAGGGGGGGCAGTTAATGCAGTTGAATCCGATAGGCCCCACAGGTCTAAACCGTTGAGAGATGTGGCAACCCCTAGGAGGTTTATCTTTGAGGCCCTACAAAAGGGAGGTGTAATTCCCCATAGTGGGTGTAAGGAGGATTCCTGTCTGCTACATCCCGGCGAGATGCATGACATGGAGACGTGTTTGGAAGTAGAGGAATTGTTACAACGGATGATAGACCAGGGTCGACTAGAAGTCGGCATTGAAGGAAAAGAAGAGCCGCATATATGCATGCAATCTACGGAGGGGAGCGGTATTGCGAAGCCCAAACCCTTGGTGATATACTTCACTAAAAGTGCAGCCTCGCAAAAACCCGGGCACCCCTTAATGGCCAAACCTGTTCCTTTCCCGTATCAAAATAGTCACGCGGTCCCGTGGAGATATACACCTCCGGGGAAGAAGGAAGAAGAAGTCACTGACGTCAGCTCGCTGTCAGCTAAAGTAACAAATATCACGGGGCTGAGCGGTGTGACCCGTAGTGGTCGTGTGTTCGCACCTCCGGACCTACCAGTCCAACCCGCCGACGTCAAAGGAAAAGGAAAAGTGGTGGAGGAACAAGATGGCGAAGCACCCCACGCTTCGAATAAAGATATTCCAGCAAAGGGGCCCCCGGAGAAAAAGGATGGTAGAAAGGAGGTGTCGCTAGAGGAAGCCAGCGAGTTCCTTCGGATAATTCAGCAGAGCGAATTCAAGGTTATCGAACAGCTCAACAAAACCCCGGCTAGGGTCTCGCTGCTAGAGTTACTTATGAGCTCCGAGCCTCATCGGGCTCTGCTAGTAAAAGTGCTGAACGAGGCTCACGTGGCCCAAGATATTTCGGTAGAAGGTTTCGGAGGGCTGGTCAACAATATCACTGCCAACAACTATCTTGCCTTCGCCGAAGAAGAAATCCCCGCCGAGGGGAGAGGGCATAATAAAGCTTTACACGTATCAGTCAAGTGTATGGACCATATCGTGGCCAAGGTACTCATCGATAATGGTTCCAGTTTAAACGTGATGCCTAAGAGCACTTTGGACAAGTTACCATTCAATGCTTCCCATTTAAAACCAAGTTCAATGGTGGTTCGGGCCTTCGACGGCACTCGCCGAGAGGTTAGGGGAGAGATCGATCTCCCAGTACAAATAGGCCCTCACACCTGTCAAGTCACTTTCCAGATAATGGACATTAACCCCCCCTACAGCTGCCTGTTGGGGCGCCCGTGGATCCACTCAGTGGGAGTTGTACCTTCTACACTCCACCAAAAGCTGAAATTCGTAGTGGAGGGGCACTTGGTCATCGTATCGGGCGAGGAAGATATCTTGGTAAGCTGCCCATCCTCCATGCCTTATGTGGAAGCCGCAGAAGAATCGTTAGAAACCGCTTTCCAGTCTTTTGAGGTGGTCAGCATTTCCTCCGTGGACTCCCTCTTTGGGCAACCTTGTCTGTCCGATGCGGCGGTAATGATGGCCCGAGTCATGTTGGGGAACGGTTATGAACCCGGGATGGGTTTAGGCAAAGACAATGGCGGCATAACTAGCCTGATAAAAACCCAAGGAAATCGTGGGAAATATGGTTTAGGCTATAAGCCCACTCAGGCGGACATGAAAAGAAGCACCGCGGGAAGGAAGGACAGTGGTCAGAGCTCGCGTTGGAGACAAGAAAGTGAAGGAAGCCCGCCCTGCCACATAAGTAGAAGCTTTATAAGTGCGAGTCTGGGAGACGAAGGTCAAGTGTTCGCGATATGTGAAGATGATGTTCCAAGTACTTCGGATTTGGTCCGACCATGCCCTCCTGATTTCCAGCTGGGAAATTGGCGGGTGGAGGAACGCCCCGGCATTTACGCAACAAGCATAATGTAAACCTTTACGGTTTTAAAAGCTCTATGGTTGGGCCTAGGCTTTAGAGTTTTCATTTTGTTAAGGCTTTGTGTCTTTTGTCTTTGAATTTATAATACAAGGATCTTTCTTCATCTGTTCCTGGTCTCTACCCATTCTCATTCATTTGCATGTTTACTTCTTTTTCTGAAACGGTAGATCCAATGACGAGTCCCCCGAAGGTACTAATACCTGGGACCCGTCTATCAACTTCGAGCAAGAAATGAACCAAACGGAAGATGAAGGAGATGAGGAGGTGGGACTTCCTTCGGAACTAGAAAGAATGGTTGCCCATGAGGACCAAGAAATGGGGCCTCATCAAGAAGAAACAGAGCTAGTAGACTTAGGAATTGGCAGTGGAAAGAGGGAAGTAAAGATAGGTACAGGCATTACCGCACCTATCCGTGAAGAATTAATAACCCTGCTAAAAGACTACCAAGACATCTTTGCTTGGTCATACCAAGATATGCCCGGTTTGAGTTCTGACATTGTGCAGCACCGATTGCCTCTAAATCCCGGGTGTTCCCCAGTAAAACAGAAATTGAGGAGGATGAAACTCGAAACGTCCTTGAAGATAAAAGAAGAAGTGAAGAAGCAGTTTGACGCTGGATTTCTGGCCGTCGCTCGGTATCCAGAATGGGTTGCCAACATCGTACCAGTTCCTAAAAAGGGTGGGAAAGTACGAATGTGTGTAGATTACCGGGACTTGAATCGGGCCAGTCCCAAGGACAATTTTCCGTTACCACACATCGATATCCTCGTAGATAACACAGCCAATTTCGCTTTATTTTCCTTCATGGATGGTTTCTCTGGTTACAATCAGATAAAGATGGCACCCGAGGATATGGAAAAGACTACTTTCGTCACCCTGTGGGGAACGTTCTGTTACAAGGTGATGTCCTTTGGACTCAAGAATGCCGGGGCAACTTATCAGCGGGCCATGGTAGCTTTGTTCCATGATATGATGCATCAAGAGATCGAAGTCTACGTGGACGACATAATTGCTAAATCTAAATCTGAGGAAGAACACCTTGTCAACCTGCGGAAGTTGTTCGAAAGGCTTAAGAAATATCAATTAAGGTTGAACCCCGCTAAGTGCACCTTTGGGGTCAAATCAGGGAAATTGCTTGGTTTCGTTGTAAGCCAGAAAGGGATAGAGGTAGACCCCGAAAAAGTGAAGGCTATCCTTGAGATGCCGGAACCCCGTACAGAGAGGCAAGTCCGAGGTTTCCTGGGGCGCTTGAATTATATTGCCAGATTCATATCGCAGCTCACAGCCATTTGTGAGCCGTTGTTTAAACTCTTGCGCAAAAACCAAACTGATCGGTGGAATGAGGATTGCCAAGAGGCTTTTGGAAGGATCAAAAAGTGCCTAATGAATCCTCCTGTGCTTATGCCACCAGTACCTGGAAGGCCTCTCATTTTGTACATGACAATCTTGGACGAGTCAATGGGGTGTATGCTGGGGCAGCATGACGAATCCGGGAAGAAAGAGCGCGCTGTTTACTACCTAAGTAAGAAGTTCACGACCTGTGAGATGAATTACTCCTTGCTCGAAAGAACGTGTTGTGCTTTAGTATGGGCGTCCCATCGCCTAAGGCAGTACATGCTGAGCCATACTACCTGGTTGATATCCAAAATGGACCCGGTTAAGTACATCTTTGAAAAGCCAGCTCTCACAGGACGAATCGCCCGGTGGCAAGTCCTGCTATCTGAGTTTGATATAGTCTACGTCACCCAAAAGGCGATAAAAGGAAGCGCTTTGGCAGATTATTTGGCTCAACAGCCTCTTAACGACTACCAGCCCATGCATCCGGAATTCCCGGATGAGGACATCATGGCCTTGTTCGAGGAAAAGTTTGACGAAGATCGGGACAAATGGACTGTATGGTTTGACGGAGCGTCAAACATTCTAGGTCATGGCGTTGGGGCAGTGTTGATCTCTCCGGACAATCAATGTGTACCTTTCACAGCCAGGCTAGGATTCGACTGCACCAACAACATGGCCGAATATGAAGCATGTGCCCTAGCCGTCCAGGCAGCAATTGACTCCGATGTCAAACTACTCAAGGTGTACGGCGACTCAGCGTTGGTAATCCATCAGCTGAGAGGAGAATGGGAAACTAGAGATCCCAAGCTGATACCCTACAAAGCCTACATCAAGGAGTTGGCTGAGACTTTCGAGGAGATCTCCTTCCATCATGTTCCCCGCGAGGAAAATCAAATGGCGGATGCACTTGCTACATTGGCATCTATGTTCCAGCTAACACCGCACGGGGACCTACCCTACATTGAATTTCAGTGTCGTGGCAAACCCGCACATTGTTGCCAGGTGGAAGAGGAACGGGACGGAAAGCCCTGGTATTACGACATCAAGCGGTATGTCGAAAGCAAAGAATACCCGCCAGAGATTGCCGACAACGATAAAAGGACATTGAGGAGGTTGGCAGCCAGTTTCTTCATGAGCGGAGGCACACTGTATAAGAGAAATCACGACATGACACTCCTGCGATGTGTGGATGCCAAGGAGGCAAATCACATGATCGAGGAAGTCCATGAGGGCTCGTTTGGAACGCACGCCAACGGGCATGCTATGGCCAGGAAGATCTTAAGAGCAGGTTATTACTGGCTTACCATGGAAAGTGATTGTTGTGTCCATGTGAGGAAGTGCCACAAATGTCAAGCATTCGCAGATAATGTCAATGCCCCACCACATCCTCTGAATGTCATGTCCGCCCCTTGGCCTTTCTCCATGTGGGGAATAGATGTCATCGGGGCCATTGAGCCCAAGGCCTCGAATGGTCATCGCTTCATCCTCGTAGCGATAGATTATTTCACCAAGTGGGTCGAGGCGGCTTCGTATACCAATGTCACGAGGAATGTGGTGGTCAGGTTCATTAAGAAGGAGATTATCTGCCGATATGGTTTGCCAAGGAAGATTATCACGGACAACGGCACCAACCTGAATAACAAGATGATGGGGGAAATGTGCGAGGATTTTAAAATCCAGCATCACAATTCCACACCCTACCGGCCAAAGATGAATGGAGCCGTGGAAGCAGCCAATAAGAATATCAAGAAGATTATCCAAAAGATGACCGTGTCATACAAGGATTGGCACGAAATGCTCCCATTCGCGTTACACGGTTACCGGACTTCAGTACGAACGTCAACTGGGGCAACGCCGTTCTCATTGGTATATGGGATGGAGGCTGTGTTACCGTTTGAGGTAGAAGTCCCGTCATTAAGGATCGTGGCAGAATCCGGATTAAAGGAATCAGAGTGGGCTCAAACACGCTACGATCAGCTCAACCTCATTGAGGGTAAGCGCTTAACAGCCATGAGTCATGGGCGCTTATACCAGCAGAGAATGAAGAGTGCATTCGACAAGAAAGTACGCTTACGCAAGTTCCATGAGGGAGACCTTGTGTTAAAGAAAATGTCCCATGCTGTCAAGGACCATCGAGGGAAATGGGCCCCGAACTACGAAGGGCCTTTTGTTGTGAAGAGGGCTTTTTCCGGAGGAGCCCTGGTGCTTACCAACATGGATGGCGAAGAGCTACCTTCACCCGTGAACTCTGATGTCGTCAAACAATATTATGCTTAGAAGCTGGGGCAATTAAGGATGTCGCTGCATGTTCTCTACCTTTATGCGTTTTCTAGATTTCCCCCCGGGGATTTCCGGTCCGTTGTATCTCTTGTTACGATCTTTCAAAGAAATGAACATGGATTTGAGGCTTTTAGTCCTCACGTTAGTTTCACACCTTGCGTTAATTTGTGATCGCCTGAGCCCTTCCGCTCAGTTCATGGGATCCCCCAAGCGCTTAATTAGAATTGAACCTGAACCAACTTTCCCTAAATTTTCTGCGTTTGAAAACATTCATGCATACGCATACGCATACGCATGTATATTGTTGTGGTAAAACAGGGGCAGGATCACCTTGGGCTACCTTCTGGAGTGAAGACAAAACATGAATGGCAGAAACCAGTCAAGGTAGGGTAATGATGCGGCCAAGATTGGCCATACCTGGTTGTTTATCACTTGCAGGTACTTAAGGATGAACGCAAGCGGGGATGGGGTCACGACCGACCGATCGTTGCTCTTCTCTGTGCGAAACAAGCAGGGAATGTCGCTGCAAGGCAGCCCCGTATCCTTTCTATTTTGTAGCTTTCTTTTACTATTTGTTTGTTTTAAAAAGGAAAAGAGTAATAATAAAATAGGTAATCAACGCCTGATTCTAACCTAAGTAAGTTCAAGTTGGGCAAAATGCTAATCCATGAGAAGGGAGGGGACATGGTCAATGTTCCCCTCAAAAAAAAAAAAAAAAAAAAAAAAGTGCAGGTTAGCTCGCCTGGGCGAGCTGGGCTCGCCTGGGCGAGCCACCTCTGCACCAAAATATAAAAACGACGAAGGGGGGAACGTTTTTTCATTCAAAAACTTCCCCCCTCATTCAAAAAAGAAAGCTCACGGGACTCACGGATTTTGCAGCCCTTAGGTCACCATTTTTTGCGTTTTTGATTCCGTTTTGCTCTATTATTCGTCTCCAACAAGTAAGTGCCTCATTCTTGGGCTTTCTAGCTTTCCATTGATGTATTTTGGTGCTCTAAATTGCATGTGTTTGCTAAGAAACGTGAGGGATTTATCCTCAAATTGTTGCTTGTTTTTGTTGAATTGAGGGGTTGTAAGGGATGGCCTTGGCCTAGGGTGTATTCTGAAGTAATGGCGCATGCCACATTGTCCCCATTCTCTTGATATTCGTGCCTAAACATGCGCCCACCAAGTGCTCGGTGAAATGCCTCAACGACATATGAGCATGGTTTTGTGAGCTTTGGGTTGTGGGACTGTTTTATATGTATAGGGACAGCATGAAGGATTTAAAATGAGTGCCCGAATGCAATTCTAGGCCTAGGAACCCAAGCTTTTAATTTCAATACAAGGAAGCATGACTTACGCCTAGGAATCTAAGTTTTGGTTTTGAATGTAAAAAGGCATGAATATTAGGACATGTTTGAGAGGTTGTTATTAGAATTTAAATTTGGCTGCCCCATGAGGAATACTTTGCACCTAGGTAGCATGGAAAATACCTTTCAACAGTATGTATATATGTGAATATATATAGCATGGAAATGCCTTGCAAAATGTTGAATAAAATGCCTTGCAAAATATGAATATATATAGCATGAAAATGCCTTGCATAATATGAATATATATAGCATGAAGTGCCTTACAAAGTGTTGGATGGGTAGCGTAAAAGTGTTTTTCAAAATATGTGTATTTGTGAGTAGGTAACAAAAGAAGCCTTCCAAAAAATGTGTGTATATATATAGGATGTAGCATTGAAAAGGTTTGTCAAAAAAATATGTACATGAATAGGTGTCGTAAAATGCTTCACACAAAATTTTTATGTGTGCAAATACGTATGTGTCATAAAATAGCACGACCCCAATATGATTATTTTATAAAGTGCATGTTGACACTCGTGCCATGAGAAGTGTTGTTTGGCCCTTGTTTGTAATGATTGTTATATTTCTTGTAAACTAACTTTCCAAATATTTGCCTTCACGGGAATGGCCCCGAGGAAGCTTGCCTCAAAGAGGTCCAGGAAGGACAAGGCGGCCGAAGGAACTAGTTCCGCCCCGGAGTACGACAGTCACCGCTTTAGGAGCGTTGTACACCAGCAGCGCTTCGAAGCCATCAAGGGATGGTCGTTTCTCCGGGAGCGACGCGTCCAGCTCAGGGACGACGAGTATACTGATTTTCAGGAGGAAATAGGGCGCCGGCGGTGGGCACCACTGGTTACTCCTATGGCCAAGTTTGATCCAGAAATAGTCCTTGAATTTTATGCCAATGCTTGGCCAACAGAGGAGGGCGTGCGTGACATGAGATCCTGGGTTAGGGGTCAGTGGATCCCGTTCGATGCCGATGCTATCAGCCAGCTCCTGGGATATCCGATGGTATTGGAAGAGGGCCAGGAATGCGAGTATGGCCAAAGGAGGAACCGGTCTGATGGGTTCGATGAGGAGGCCATCGCTCAGCTGCTATGTATACCGGGGCAGGATTTTGCCCGGACCGCTGCAGGGAGGCGAGTGCGAATCATGCGCACCAACATGACCACCCTGACCCAGATATGGATGACGTTGCTCCTCAGCAACATCCTGCCCACCGATCATAATTCCGACCTCCCCATGCCTAAGTGCCAGCTGGTGTACGCCATCCTGACACGGATGAGCATCCATGTGGCTCAGTTGATCGCTGATGCCATCTATATTTTTGCAGGTATGGCGCCCACTAGGCACCCTTTGGACCCAGATAAGTCCAACAGGGCTCTGGGATTCCCCGCACTGATCACAGGACTCTGCCAGTCGTTCGGAGTCCCCGTTGCACCTACCAAGGTGATTCGGCCGCCCATCACCCGGGCTTTTATTGAGAAGTACTGTACCTAGAGACAGGCTCAGGGTGATGCTCCACAGGCCGCAGGCGTGCCACCACCACCTCATCAGGCTGGCCAGGCTGGGGCATTTGACATAGAGCAGTATTTACGGCATTTGGTTCGCCAGCAGGCGGCCAACCACCGAGCACATGTATGGACCCATGATTGTCTGTACCAGATGAGCCTTAGCATGCAGAGCCAGGGCTTCGCTCCTTTTTCATGCCCTACTCCAGACCAGTTCAGGGCAGAAGTTGCATGGCCCGGAGATTGGCCCGAGGCCCAAGCAGGAGAGGCACCCCCAGAAGCTCCCGGCGATGGAGAAGAAGCCCACGAGGATGAGGAGATGGCTGATTTGCTTGACTTCTTGGGAGGGAGTGGAGACACGTGACTGGGAGATCCCCAGATTCATGTTTTCTTTCATATTTCTTTTGTCATTTTTTTATTCTATGTTATTGTTTTGACTTGAGGGACTAACGTTTGTTTTTGTTGTTTCGATTGTCATTTTGTACAGTGCATACATTTTTGTTTAGATTGGTGCGTTAGTATTTATATATCATTACTATCGATGATGTTTGAAATTCTGGAACCGTGTAGAGTTCTTCGTTTAGGAACAGCATCCAAAGTATATATGTAAAATAAACAAAAAAAATCATGATAAAAGTAAAAATAGAAAAGGAAAGAAAATGAAATAGAAAAGGAAAGAAAATGAAATAGAAAAGGAAAGAAAATGGAATAGAAAAGAAAAGAAAGTGATAAGAAAAAAAGAGAAGGCAAGTAAGGAAAAAGATGGAAAAAGAGAAAATAAGTTGTCTAGCTAAAAAACCAACATGCTTTTGAAAAGAGACGATTTCCAACTTTTCTTTGAAAAAAAAGTTCATTGATCATAACCAATTTTTGGAAAATGTGTCTACACCTGAAGGGTGAATGCTGTGAAATTTCCCGGACGCCCGAAATGGACTCGGATGAATGCACAAATTGATAAAAGAACATATTTTGGAAACATTGGGTTGATTAAAAATAGAGGAAATGAATCCTGAGCCCTAGCATCACATGACCATAAAAAGTTGACATTTGAGTGTCCGCGTAGATGCATGCATGACCAGTTTTGCATAAAGTTTCCAAATCATCATTTTTGCATTTGTGTCATGGAAATAATGTGGGGCATCCCTTTTATCCTTGAGCCAAACCAAACCCCGACATGTATGATGTCTAGCCATTCTACAAACCTTGAGCCAAAATCCTGACTCACCATAATCCTTACCCTCGGAAGCAAAAAGAAAGAGAAGGAAAATTTCCAATCAAAGAGAAAGCAAAAAAGAAAAGAAAGGGAAAATTTCCAATCAAAGAGAAAGCTAAAAGGAAGAGAAGGAAAATGGGAGAAAGAAAAAAAAAGGGGAGAAAAGAAGGAAAGAAAGCTCCTGATCAAGGATCGAAAGAAAACAGAAGAAATGTGCAGAGAGGTCTTTGGACCGGACAATATCTGAACAATACAGAATTGTCACCAAATGAACAAAAGAGGAAGGAAAGGAAACCACGACCTAAAATGGTCTTCTCCCTTTAATTACCAACCAAAATCCCGTGCGCTAGCGACCTTTTTTCTCGCCCCGCACTAAACAAAAACAGAAAAAGAAAAAGGCCAGAAAAATCAAAAGCCAAAAACACATAAAAGCCGAAAAACTCCCCAAAAGAACCCATTCCCAAGGGAAGTCCTATTTGATCCATGATCACGCATGTAATTTTTGATTTGATAGGAAATAATTTGCAAAGTCAAGTCATGACATATCTATGGTTCGGAATTAGGATGAAACACTTACCTGTGCAAGATTGATACACTTTGAGTGGATTTCTTCTATTTTTGTCGAACCCAGTGTTTCCTCTAAATGGTCATTTAGAAACAAAATGCTAACATCCAAAATCTCATTTATGGTTATGGGAGATTTCATCAGCAGACTCTCCTTCCCCGGTAGACGCATTGTTTTTCACTCAAAAAAGCATATGCTGCTCTAAATCAGTTGGAATATTTGTCTCTTTGCTAAAGCATGTTTGCATTTTAGTGGAGAAAACAACGAGACTTTTTCAAGTCTCACAAGTTCCAGAACTACGTAGGTCTGAGTTCCTCATTGGAGGATACGTAGGAGCAAGAGCCTCGCTTTTGTCGACCACACCGCCTTTTGTTGCCATAACTCAAGAGCTGGTGATACGCGGAGATACCTTACGGTTATCCGCACCCCTTTGCTAGGCAGACACAGTTGTGTCCGATGGCAAGCAGAGACCAAGTTTGGTCGTTCTGCACACATGATACGCGGAGATACCTTACGGTTATCCGCACCCCTTTGCTAGGCAGACACAGTTGTGTCCGATGGCAAGCAGAGACCAAGTTTGGTCGTTCTGCACACATGATACGCGGAGATACCTTGCGGTTATCCGCACCCCTTTGCTAGGCAGACACAGTTGTGTCCGATGGCAAGCAGAGACCAAGTTTGGTCGTTCTGCACACATGATACGCGGAGATACCTTACGGTTATCCGCACCCCTTTGCTAGGCAGACACAGTTGTGTCCGATGGCAAGCAGAGACCAAGTTTGGTCGTTCTGCACACATGATACGCGGAGATACCTTACGGTTATCCGCACACCTTTGCTAGGCAGACACAGTTGTGTCCGATGGCAAGCAGAGACCAAGTTTGGTCGTTCTGCACACATGATACGCGGAGATACCTTACGGTTATCCGCACCCCTTTGCTAGGCAGACACAGTTGTGTCCGATGGCAAGCAGAGACCAAGTTTGGTCGTTCTGCACACATGATACGCGGAGATACCTTACGGTTATCCGCACCCCTTTGCCATTCAGACACAGTCGTGTCCAATGGCACGCAGAGACCAAGTTTGGTCATTCTGCACACATGATACGCGGAGATACCTTATGGTTATTCGCACCCTTTCTTTTGCTATCTGTAAGACAGAACGCTTGATAGCATGCAGGGGCTGACACAGTCTTCTGCACCTTTTGTTCCTCCGGGAACAACAAAGTCATTTACGTGCGGAAATTTCATGGTCGCCCGCGACTCTCGTCAACCGAGAGGAGCGAAATTAGTGTCATACACTGATTTTCGGGGACCTTTGCTTGATGACATGTGACCATTCTTTGGTCCTTGTGAGGTGCTTGGTACCCATCATTAGGCAATTTGTGAAATTCTGGGAACAACAAGTCATTTGCATGTGGAGATTTTATGGTCACCCGCGACTCTCGTCAAATCGAGAGGGACGAAATTAGTGTCTTATCTTTACTTTTCTTTTATCTCCAATAAAAGACAAGTAAAGAGGGGCAACTGTCATACCCTAATTTCGTCCGGGGACCTTTGCTTGATGACATGCGACCATTCTTTGGTCCTTGTGAGGTGCTTGGCACCCATCATTAGGCAATTTATGAAATTCCAGGACATGCCGAAAAACCAAAAAAATATTGATGCACAATCCGTAAGTTTCCGTGACACACCGGAAATCAAAAGGAAGCATCGTTGCATAATTAAGTGAGGTTCCGTAACATTCCGTAAGTCAAAAAGGGGATGGTTATGTAATCCGCAAGGTTCCGTAACATTACGGAAAGAAAACAAGTATCGTTACGAAATTCGTAAGTTTCCGTAACTTTACGAAAAAAGAATCACCAAAAAACAGCAGAGGGGGTGAACTTGGTAAAAATGGGGGTGCAAATAGCACCCAGGCCCATTTGGGCCCTCCAAAAGATTCCTCCAGAAGGCGGTTGCTTCTGGAGGAAGCAACCCTGCTCGCCTGGGCGAGCTGAGCTCGCCTGGGCGAGCTGGGCGGCAACCACCTCCCCTATTTTGCTATAAATAGGGGAGGAAAGCAAGAAGGAATGGATCCCAGCCCTTTAGGCACTTCTCTCTCTTTGGAAATTGCTTGAAAAAATTGTTTCCGTGAAGAAAATCTAAGCCGAGGCGCTTCCGAAACGTTTCCGTAACGTTTTCCGTGAGGAATCTCGCAAAGGTTTGAACCGTTCTTCGACGTTCTTCATTCGTTCTTCATCGTTCTTCGATCTTCAACGGGTAAGTACCTCGAACCAAGCTTTTCGATTCATTCTATGCACCCGTAGTGGTCCACATTGTGTTTCGTGCATTTTTATTCTCATTTTGTTTACTTTTTATACCCCCTGTTGACGTGCTTAAGCCATTTTACTTAAGTCGTTTCTCGCTTAACTTAAAAATAAAATAAATTTCCACCGAACGTTTGAATTGTATTATCCATTAACTTTGGTTAAAATAAATTCCGACCGTTCGGTCGTGCCGTAACCACGTTGGAAATCAAAAAGAGGTAAAAAATAATATAATAATCAAAAAGACATCTTTTAGTAAAATAAAGCGAAAAATCAATCGGACGTTTTCTCTTTGGGATTTCTCATTCTTAATCGAATTGATTAATAACTAAAGTGAAACTAAAGGCTAGAATCAATCCACCTAGTCAAGCTCGTCCACAAAAATTGGCTTTTGAAGTTCGTCATTTCATTTTCTTACTAAGTAAAATGGATCATTTTTAAGGTCCAACGCCTTAAAATGATCACCACTTGAGCAAAAAAGAATCACTTGATAAGAAAGAACTACGTAGGTCTGAGTTCCTCATTGAGGATACGTAGGAGCAAAAGCCCCGCTTTTGTCGACCACCCCAAGAGATCGTTAATGGTCCAATGCCTTAACGTTTCTCTCCTTTCAAAAACAAGAAATCGTTAATGGTCCAACACCTTAACATTTCTCCTCTTTCAAAATCAAAAGACCGTTTAATGGTCCAACACCTTAAATGACCTTTTGTTCAATAAAAAACATATTTTGCAAAAAAAGACAAAAACAACTTAACCAAACACTTTGTTCCGAAAGAACTACGTAGGTCTGATTTTCTCATCCCAAATTGAGGAATACGTAGGAGCAAAGGGAAACACCCTTGTCGACCACAAAAAAGAAAAAATATAAAAAGGGTATAAAGGATACAAGAACATAAAAGGAACATAAAAATCAAAGTCATGTTTGCACATTCGATTAAAGGCTGCCGTCCCTTGGGACGGGCGTGTGGGGTGCTAATACCTTCCCCGTGCGTAAATACAACTCCCGAACCTTTCACTTAAAAATTCGTAGATCACGTCTTTTCCGGTTTTTCCGACGTTTTCCTCAAATAAACGTTGGTGGCGACTCCGCGCGTATTCCTTTCGTGGAACACGCATCCCGCGAGTCTCGCGTCGCCCTCCCGCCGAAGGGTAGGTTACGACAGCTATTGTGCAAGCAATCAATGGGGCAAAACACACCAAATGATTATAATGATGGATGGCTCAAATTCTCACAAAGGTAAAATCATCACTTTCAAATTGAGCTTTCAAAACTATCATGACATGTAGAGAAGAATCAAGGATTTCAAGTCACAAAATGTCAAGAACTTTTATTTTCAAAACAATTACCCATTTCTTGAACATATCCTATAATTCAAAGAAAAAACATGCAAAGTCGTACGTGCACACAAAATTGACCCAAAATATTAAACTGAAAATCCGACGAAACTAACAACATTAACAAATTAACACAACTAACAAATTAACAAAACCAACAAAACTAGCAAAACCAAAGAACACTCCCCCCCCATACTTAAACAACACATTGTCCTCAATGTAGCACAATTAAAAGATTAAAAACAATTAAATCATCAAAGAGAATCGGACAAGTGTAATAAAAGCAAAGAAGGAGATAGGAAAAGAAAAACTCCCTAAGTCATGGTGGAGGAAGAGTAGGGTGGAGTAAGGAAGTCTCTTCCACCACTACGTCCACTAAAGAAGGGTTTGTGAGGAATGGCTTAAGTCGATGTCCGTTGACCTTGAAGCTCTTGTTTGTGGAGTCGCTTTTGATCTCAACTGTACCATAAGGAAAAACATTAGTAACAACAAAAGGACCAATCCACTTAGACCTCAACTTACCACTCATGAGTCCAAGCCTAGAATTATACAATAACACTTTTTGCCCAACCACAAAGTCTTTTTTAACTATCATGCTATCATGGAACTTCTTGGTCTTTTCTTTGTAGAACTTGGCATTTTCGTAGGCGTCTAGGCGGATTTCATCTAACTCACTCAGCTGCAACTTCCTTTCCTCGCCAGCTTGATCCATAAAGAAGTTGCAAGTCTTCACTGCCCAGTATGCTTTGTGCTCAATTTCCACTAGAAGATGACATGCCTTTCCAAAGACAACCCGATAAGGAGACATTCCTATGGGTGCTTTGTAGGCAGTCCGATGTGCCCAGAGAGCATCATCAAGCCTGGTACTCCAATCTTTCCTGCTTGGCTGCACAATCTTCACAGCAAAATACCCAAGACTGAAACAGGGACTTTGTTTGTATTTAGATTAATGCAAACCCAATTTAAAAGCAAGAGATAAGAATTTAAAATAGAAGATAGAAGATAAGGTAAAGAAAAGATAAGATATTTAAAGATAAAATTAGAAGATAAAAGAAAAGATAAGATATTTAAAGATAAAATTCGAAGATAAAAGATTGAAAGATCAAAATAGAAGATAAAGATAATAGATAAGATAAGATAAAAAATTTAAAGATAAGATATGATAAAATATTTAAATTGCGATAAAGATAACTACTTCTACGAAATTCAAATAAATAAGATCTAAATCTACTAAATCTAAATACTTACTCCTAAAACCCAACAGTAAAAAAAAATAAGGAATAACAACTTCTAAGGAAGACCGACAATGAAAATAAGGACTAAAATCTATATATTAAAATTGCTAAAACCTGACAAGTCTAATTAGCCTAGATATATGGATTCTGGATTTGTCTGTTATCAATACCAGTGAACTAATCAACACTAACACACATACTAACACAATACTAACAATTAAACATAAAACACGAAAGGATTAAACACACAACAATAGCTAGCTATTATGAACCTTTGGACACCGATCCCCGGCAACGGCGCCAAATTTGATCGAGGCCGTACCCGAATCAAATAAACATTAAAATGTAGTAACTAGGAAGTGATCCTAGGTCGTTTCCCAACGAGCAGTGACAAGCCAAATGTTCATAATATACTTGCAGTAACAGTAACAGTAACGATGGGGGGGGGGGGGGGGTTGTTTGCTTTTGTAAATTAAACAGCGAATATATGTGAATTAGAAAATATCAGAATTAAAACACGTTGCTTCCCCTTGATTCACAAGCAAGTCTCTTATCCTAGGTTACGAGAGTTTATCCTTTATCAGTTTAACCACTTAATCCAACCCTAAATTAAATTACTAAGCGAAATTCAACATAAGGCATTCATTATGTGATTAAGCATCACATACACCAATTACTCATAAACGATCATTAAGCATGAACGTAAATTAAGCGCAGAGACAATTAATCAAGCACTAAGCATGCGTGAATTAAAAGCAACAAATTCAAAGTAATTAGTGAAGAGGAAAAACTAAACAGAATTTAACAGTAATAATAGAACCTCAAAGAGAACTGTGCTTGATCCTCAAGGGAAAACAACGCTGCGGAGTTAGCCTTCCATTAATCAAATAGAGAATGAAATTTTATTGATAAAACTAAAAGTCTGAACTGGAATTGTAAAAAAAACGAAAATAAAAGAGAAAGAGAAGAGAGGCTAAAACTAAAAACGAAGAATAGAAGAGAAAGAGGAGAGAGAGAGAGAGTCTCCCGCGAGGGAGAGAGGGGGGGGGGCCCTAAACTAGAACCTTGGTGCTGTTATATAGTTTTTTTCAGCCCCAAAGCTTACAAATATGTTTTAAATCCAAGCCCATAAGTAAAATCAAATCAAATCTAGATAAGATAAGATAAGATAAGATCTAGATGAAATAATATCTAGATGAGATCAAATCTAAATAATATCTAGATAAGATAAGATCTAATTTTATAGAATAAATTAGTCTGCCCTCTTCAAGTCCAAGCCCAATTCTAGATTCAAGCCCAATGCTTCATTAATTCCTGAAATTAGATTAAAAACATCAAATTAGCTAAATGGGCCCAAATAATAAAACTGCCTAATTAATTGACAATTAAGACCAATCAATAATTAAAATGGTGCAAAAAGGGTTTAGAAAATAGAAGAAAATGATGGCACATCAATTATCTACACAATAAGGTGCTACATTTCATGCTTCTTTTTTTTTTCAAGTGTTTTTACTACCTAAAGCCACATGCAAATTCAAGTATATTTTCTTTTGCTCACTAAAATTGTATTCAAATTAAAAGGTATTTTTGTAATGTATTTTCTTTACATAACATGCAACATATTTATAGATTTTTGTGAGACATTTTGACTACCAAAAATTATATGTACATACATCCAAGTATTTTGCTACCATACCCAAAGTGTAAATTGCCAAAGGTATTTTGCTACCTATTCTAACCTACACATTTATGATGAGCAAAATTCCTAACCATCTAGGCATAGGGAAAATATTGTAGCGTGGCCCATTGCTGATTGCTGGCCAAAAAGGGTAACTTTACCCAACATGCACCTTCTCTTGTGTTCTTTTGCATAAAAACTTTGGTTCCTAGGCCTAGGATATATGTGGGGCAATCACTCTAGCCTTTTTCGGGAATGAATGCATGTCCCAAAAAATAGAAAATATGTGCAAACCAAAATGCCCCATGGGTTGTTTCCTTACAAAAGTGACGCGCTAATGCCATTGAGGCATTTCACCGAACACTTGGTGGGCGCGCGTTTAGGCATCAATAGCAAGAGAACGGGGACAATGTGGCATGTCCCATTGTTTCAAAATGCATTATAGGCCTAGGGCCATCCCATACAAACCCCCAATTCAACCTAATCAAGCAAGAAAACAAACCAAAATTGCCCCACATATTTAAGCACATTCCCACAATTTAGAGCACCAAAAGGAGATCAAAATACACCAATGAAAAGCTAGAAAGCTTAGGGATGGAACACTTACTTGTTGGTGATGAACAAAAGCGCAAAACGGAATCAAAAAACGCGAAAAATGATGACCCTAGGGCTGCAAACTCGTCAATCCCGTGGGTATGGCTTTTGAAAGGGGGGAAAAGAAGTTTTTGAATGCAAAAACGTCCCCCCTTTTGTCATTCTTATAATTTGGTGCAGGGGTGGCTCGCCTAGGCGAACTCAGCTCGCCCAGGCGAGCTAACCTGCATTTTTTTTTTTTTTGAGGGGAACATTAACCATGTCCCCTCCTTTCTCATGGATTAGCGTCTTGCCTAACTTGAACTTACTTAGGTTAGAATTAGGCGTTGATTACTTATTTTTACTTTTTAAAACAAACAAATAGTAAAAGAAAACTGCGAATACAAAGGATACGGGGCTGCCTTGCAGCGACGTTCTCTGCTTGTCTAGCGCAGAGAAAAGGCAACGATCAGTCGATCGTGACCCTATCCCCACTTGCATCCATTCCTAAGTACCTGCAAGTAATAAACAACCAGGTATGGCCAATCTTGACCGCGTCGTTGTCTTACCTTGATTGGTTTCTGCTGTCCATGTTTTGTCCTCACCCCAGAAGGTAGTTCAAGATGATCCTGCCCCTGTTTTACCACAACAATATGCATGCGTATGCGTATGCATGAATGTTTTCAAAGGCAATAAATTTAGTGAAAGTTGGTTTAGGTCCAATTTTAATTAAGCGCTTGGGGCATCCCATGAACTGAGCGGAAGGGCTCAGGTGATCACAAATCAACGCAAGGTTTGAAACCAACGTGAGGACTAAGGCCTCGAATCCACATTCATTTCTTTGAAAAGATTGTAACAAGAGATACAACAGACGGGAAATCCCTGGGGGAAATCCAGAAAACGCATAAAGATAAAGAACATGCAGCGACATCCTTAATTGCCCCAGCTTCTAAGCATAATATCGCTTGACGACATCAGAATTCACGGGTGAAGATAGCTCTTCGCCATCCATGTTGATAAGCACCAGGGCTCCTCCGGAAAAAGCCCTCTTCACAACAAAAGGCCCTTCGTAGTTCGGGGCCCATTTCCCTCGATTGTCCTTGACAGCATGGGACATTTTCTTTAGCACAAGGTATCCTTCATGGAACTTGCGCAAACGTACTTTCTTGTCGAATGCATTCTTCATTCTTTGCTGGTACAAGCGCCCATGACTCATGGCTGTTAAGCGCTTACCCTCAATGAGGTTGAGCTGGTCATAGCGCGTTTGAGCCCACTCTGATTCCTTTAATCCGGATTCTGCCAAGATCCTTAATGACGGGACTTCTACCTCAAACGATAACACAGCCTCCATCCCATATACCAATGAGAACGGCGTTGCCCCAGTTGACGATCGCACTGAAGTTCGGTAACCGTGTAACGCGAATGGGAGCATTTCGTGCCAATCCTTGTATGACACGGTCATCTTTTGGATAATCTTTTTGATATTCTTAATGGCTGCTTCCACGGCTCCATTCATCTTTGGTCGGTAGGGTGTGGAATTGTGATGCTGGATTTTAAACTCCTCGCACATTTCCCCCATCATCTTGTTATTCAGGTTGGTGTCGTTGTCCGTGATAATCTTCCTTGGCAAACCATATCGGCAGATGATCTCTTTCTTAATGAACCTGACCACCACATTCCTCGTGACATTGGTATATGAAGCCGCCTCGACCCACTTGGTGAAATAATCTATCGCTACGAGGATGAAGCGATGACCATTCGAGGCCTTGGGCTCAATGGCCCCGATGACATCTATTCCCCACATGGAGAAAGGCCAAGGGGCGGACATGACATTCAGAGGATGCATGGGCTGATAGTCGTTAAGAGGCTGTTGAGCCAAATAATCTGCTAAGGCGCTTCCTTTTATCGCCTTTTGGGTGACGTAGACTATATCAAACTCGGATAGCAAGACTTGCCACCGAGCGATTCGTCCCGTGAGAGCTGGCTTTTCAAAGATGTACTTAACCGGGTCCATCTTGGATATCAACCAGGTAGTATGGCTCAGCATGTACTGCCTTAGGCGATGGGATGCCCATACTAAAGCACAACACGTTCTTTCGAGCAAGGAGTAATTCATCTCACAGGTCGTGAACTTCTTACTTAGGTAGTAAACAGCGCGCTCTTTCTTCCCGGATTCGTCATGTTGCCCCAGCATACACCCCATTGACTCGTCCAAGATTGTCATGTACAAAATGAGAGGCCTTCCAGGTACTGGTGGCATAAGCACGGGAGGACTCATTAGGCACTTTTTGATCCTTCCAAAAGCCTCTTGGCAATCCTCATTCCAGCGATCAGTTTGGTTTTTTCATAAGAGTTTGAACAACGGCTCACAAATGGCGGTGAGCTGCGATATGAATCTGGCAATATAATTCAAGCGTCCCAGGAAACCTCGGACTTGCCTCTCTGTATGGGGTTCTGGCATCTCAAGGATAGCCTTCACCTTTTCGGGGTCTACCTCTATCCCTTTCTGGCTTACAACGAAACCAAGCAATTTCCCTGATTTGACCCCAAAGGTACACTTAGCGGGGTTCAACCTTAATTGATATTTCTTAAGCCTTTCGAACAACTTCCGCAGGTTTACAAGGTGTTCTTCCTCGGATTTAGATTTAGCAATTATGTCGTCCATGTAGACCTCGATCTCTTGATGCATCATATCATGGAACAAAGCTACCATGGCCCGTTGATAAGTTGCCCCGGCATTCTTTAGTCCAAAGGACATCGCCTTGTAACAGAACGTCCCCCACAGGGTGACGAAAGTAGTCTTTTCCATATCCTCGGGCGCCATCTTTATCTGATTGTAACCAGAGAAACCGTCCATGAAGGAAAATAAAGCGAAATTGGCCGTGTTATCTACGAGGATATCGATGTGTGGTAAAGGAAAATTGTCCTTGGGACTGGCCCGATTCAGGTCCCGATAATCCACACTCATTCGTACTTTCCCATCTTTCTTAGGAATCGGTACGATGTTGGCAACCCATTCTGGGTACCGAGCGACGGCCAGAAATCCAGCGTCAAATTGCTTCTTCACTTCTTCTTTTATCTTCAAGGATGTTTCAGGCTTCATCCTTCTCAGTTTCTGTTTTACCGGGGAACACTCGGGATTTAGAGGTAATCGGTGTTGTACAATGTCAGAACTCAAAACGGGCATATCTTGGTATGACCAAGCAAAGATGTCTTGGTAGTCTTTTAGCAGGATTATTAATTCTTCACGGATAGGTGCGGTAATACCTGTACCTATCTTTACTTCCCTTTTTCCACTGCCAATTCCTAAGTCTACCAGCTCTGTTTCTTCTTGATGAGGCCCCATTTCTTGGTCCTCATGGGTGACCATTCTTTCTAATTCTGGGGGAAGTCCCACATCCTCGTTTCCTTCATCTTCCGTTTGACTCATCTCTTGCTCGAAGTCGATAAGCGGGTCCCAGGTATTAGTACCTTCGGGGGACTCGTCATCGGATCTGCCGTTTCAGAAAAAGAAGTAAACATGCAAATGAATGAGAATGGGTAGAGACGTAGGAACAGATGAAGAAAGATCCTTGTATTATAAATTCAAAAACAAAAGACACAAAGCCTTAACAAAAGGAAAAACTCTAAAGCCTAGGCCCAACTATAGAGCTTTTAAAACCGTAAAGGTTTACATTATGCTCGTTGCGTAAATGCCGGGGCGTTCCTCCACTCGCCAATTTCCCAGCTGGAAATCAGGAGGGCATGGTCGTACCAAATCCAATGTACTCGGAACATCATCTTCGCATATTGCGACCACTTGACCTTTGTCTTCCAGACCTGCGCTTATAAAGCTTCTGCTTATGTGGCAGGGCGGGCTACCTTCACTTTCTTGTCTCCAACGCGAGCTTTGACCATTGCTCTTCCTTCCCGCGATGCTTCTTTTCATGTCCGCCTGAGTGGGCTTATAGCCTAAACCATACTTCCCACGATTTCCTTGGGCATTTATCAAGCTAGTTATGCCGCCGTTGTCTTTGCCTAAACCCATTCCGGGTTCATAATCGTTCCCCAACATAACTCGGGCCATCATTACTGCTGCATCGGACAGACAAGGCTGCCAGAGAGGGAGTCCACGGAGGAAATGCTTACCACCTCAAAAGACTGGAAAGCGGTTTCTAACGATTCTTCTGCGGCTTCCACATAAGGCATAGAGGATGGGCAGCTCACCAAGATGTCTTCCTCGCCTGACACGATGACCAAGTGCCCCTCCACTACGAATTTAAACTTTTGGTGGAGCGTAGAGGGCACAACTCCCACTGAGTGGATCCACAGGCGCCCCAACAGACAGCTGTAGGGGGGGTTAATATCCATTATTTGGAAGGTGACTTGACAGGTGTGAGGGCCTATTTGTACTGGGAGATCGATCTCTCCCCTAACCTCTCGGCGAGTGCCGTCGAAGGCACGAACCACCATTGAACTCGGCTTTAAGTGGGAAGCATTGAATGGTAACTTCTCCAAAGTGCTTTTAGGAATCACGTTTAAACTGGAACCATTATCGATGAGCACCTTGGCTACGATATGGTCCATACACTTGACTGATACGTGTAAAGCCTTATTATGCCCTCTCCCCTCGGCGGGGATTTCTTCTTCGGCGAAGGCAAGATAGTTGTTGGCAGTGATATTGTTGACCAGCCCTCCGAAACCTTCTACCGAGATATCTTGGGCCACATGGGCCTCGTTCAGAACTTTTACTAGCAGAGCCCGATAAGGCTCGGAGCTCATAAGTAACTCCAACAGCGAGACCCTGGCCGGGGTTTTGTTGAGCTGTTCGATAACCTTGAATTCGCTCTGCTGAATTATCCGGAGGAACTCGCTGGCTTCCTCTAGCGACACCTCCTTTTTACCATCCTTTTTCTCCGGGAGGCCCTTTGCCAGGATATCTTTATTCGAAGCGTGAGGTGCTTCGCCATCTTGTTCCTCCACCACTTTTCCTTTTCCCTTGACGTCCGCGGGTTGGACTGGTAGGTCCGGAGGCGCGAACACACGACCACTACGGGTCACACCACTCAGTCCTGTGATATTTGTTACTTTAGCTGACAACGAGCTGATGTCGGGGGCTTCTTCTTCCTTCTCCCTCGGAGGTGTATATCTCCATGGTACTGCGTGGCTACTTTGGTATGGGAAAGGAACAGGTTTGGCTACTAAGGGGTGTCCGGGCTTTTGCGAAGCTGCGCTTTTGGTGAAGTATATCACCAAGGGTTTGGGCTTCGCAACACTGCTCCCGTCCGTGGACTGCATGCATATATGCTGCTCTTCTTTTCCTTCACTGTCGACTTCCAGTTGACCTTGATCTATCATCCACTGTAACAACTCCTCTACTCCCAAACACGTCTCCATGTCATGCAGCTCGCCGGAATGCAGCAAACAGGAGTCCTCCTTACACCCACTATGGGGAATCACACCTCCCTTTTGTAGGGCCTCAAAGATAAACCTCCTAGGGGTTGCCACATCCCTTAAAGGTTTAGACCTGTGCGGCCTATCGGACTCAACGGCGTTAACCGCTCCCCCTCTATGATTGGCGAGCGGGTTGGTTCTCACATTGGGCCGATCCTCTTGGAAAGTCAGCCATCCAGCATCCATTAAATGTTGGACCTTGTATTTAAGGGCCAAGCATTTTTCAACGGAATGCCCCGGGACACCCCCATGGTACTTGCAAGTTGCGTTAGGGTAATACCACTTCGGGAAAGGGGGTTCGAGGACCCTTCCGGGAGTTACCATGGCCAAATGATTGGCGATGAGGGAAGGCAAAAGGTCTTCGTACGTCATTGGGAGTGGGGTGAATTCCGGAAATGGCCTCGGAGGGAAATTCCTTGCCGTGTTGGAATTACCGGCCGGGCGAGTCGTGTTCGGAGTTGGAACTTGGGGAGCTTCCCTCTGGGTGAGTGCCTTAGGCTGCACGGGTGTTGAACTAGAGGCGTTCCCGGTATGAGCCGAGAAGCTCGGGTGATGTTGCACGTACTGATGGGTACCATGAGGCGTTTGCTGGGGTTTGACCCACGCGGGTGTTGAAGAGACGGCATGGGCATCTCCTTCCTTCCTTTTTGCCCCTGTTGCCCCGATTCTTTTGGCATTCGCATTTGTGGAGGAAACGTAATCAAACTTTCCTCTTTTCAATCCTACCTCGATTCTTTCCCCGGCAAATACTAGATCCGCAAAGCTGGACGGCATGTAACCTACTAGCTTTTCATAGTAGAACACTGGGAGAGTGTCTACCATCATGGTGATCATCTCTCTCTCAACCATGGGAGGAGCTACTTGTGCCGCCAAATCCCTCCACCGCTGCGCATATTCTTTAAAGGTTTCACCCTCTTTCTTGAACATATTCTGCAGTTGAGTGCGGTCGGGAGCCATATCAGAATTGTACTGATACTGCCTTAGGAAGGCAGTAATCAAATCCTTCCAAGTACGGATACGGGAAGCTTCCAAATTAGTGTACCACACTACCGCGGCTCCGGCCAAGCTATCTTGAAAGAAGTGTATTAATAGCTTTTCATCCTTAGAGTGGGCACCCATCTTACGGCAGTACATCTTGAGATTGTTTTTGGGACAAGTCGTCCCTTTATACTTGTCGAAGTCCGGCACTTTGAACTTCGGGGGAATAACAACATCGGGTACTAAGCAAAGATCCGTCATGTCTGCGAACGGATAGTCCCCAAATCCTTCCACGGCCCTCAATCTTTCCTCAAGGAGATCGAGCTTCCTCCTTTCTTCAGTTGCTGGGGGCGGTCCTTCCGTGGACAAAACTATTGGTGGTGCCGCGATGTTGGGTTGAGGCAACGTGCCTGGTGCCGGCCCTTCGGGGATCGGGGGATAGAACTCGACATCCCTTCGAGCATAGTCTTGAGGGTCTTTGTGGACTTCGTCGGGCTGTTGAGGAGGCTCTCTTTCAAGGACGGGAGAAGCAATGTGGCCCGCATCTTCTTGCAAGACGGGTGGTGAGTAGTTGGGCGGCAATCCATAAGGGTAAGCCGCTCGGTTGTATCCCAGGTGAGGGCTGCCATCGTGCCCCAGTGTGTCCCTTCCTCGTCCTACTATGTTTGAGGGAAGATGGTGCGCAGTTGCCAAGAGAGTCGGGTCTGCTTCGGCAGCCGAACTGACAGCGGCAGCGGTGGCCGCGTTCTTCTCTATGAGCTGCTTCATACTTAACATGGCCTCCATCATGGAGGCCATTTGTTCTTTCAGAGCCGACATGTCGGCTTTCATCTGTTCCTGTGTCTCCTCTTGATCACCCATCGTTCTAGATTTGGATCTGGTGCGATAGGGATGCCTTGTGGCGCGTTTAGTTATGGTGTTTTTCCCTAAAAAACCAAACGTGAGGAGTGGGTAAAGAAAAAATGCATGCTAGAGATGAAATGTAGGAGTGATTTGATTTGCACAAGCTTTTTGGAGTAGAAACATGGGACCAACTCATTTTATTTCAAAAAGAAAGTCGTATCTAGTCAAGGTCTGAGAGACCATACAAGTTTCCTAACGATTTCTAATTATGTGGGCCATTAAGTCTATCATATGCTGACAATAGCCGAGAAGCCCATGAATCTCTTCGGGGGCGGAGTAGGTGTCTGCGATCGCCTTGGCCTTGGCTAACAAGCGGGGAAGTTCTTGACTCCCGTTCAAGGTAAGAGCAAACCGATCCATCCACATGGTTGCCTCTTGGTGTAAAGAGTCGATCACCCTTCCTCTAGCCTGTTTTTCCGCGTATACTTGAGCATACTCGTCCGCGATTCTATGCTCGTGGGCCGTGGCTAGACCTAACTCTTCTTGGTACTTGGCGATGATAGCTAGCATGTTGGTCTCCGTCTCGCATAAACACTGAGACAAGCTTCTTTTGGACCTTGAACAAGCAACTAACTCCTCTTTTAAAACCATGCTATGTGCTCGCGACTGGTCCCTCTCTTCCCTTCGCAGCTTGAGTTCACTATTGCTACCCCATAGAGCTCCGCGAAATTTATTCCGGCCATACTCTTCCTTGCGAGCCCTCTTGGTCTCTTGTTCAAGGGCTCTTGCGGTAATTGCATTCTCTTCCCGTAACCCGGCACACTCCTTCCGAATGTGTGTTGCGGCCAACTTGAACTTCTCCTTGGCAAATTTCGCCTTTCCTAACTCGCTTTTGAGAGCTTGGACTTCTTCGTCCTCTTCCGGTGCTTCAAAACTCTCTTCGCTGACGACTTTTAACTTGGCGAGCCAATCTAAACCTCGTATATGAACTTTCAGCCATTCATGGTAGCCACCAATGATGCCATTACGAATGCCTCTAAGTTCTTGATCTTTCCTTAACGGGGTTTCCCATGCCTTATGGATTCTTTGTATAGTCTTGGAATTTTGTGCGCCGAAATCCCTCACAAGGAAAGGAGACATGCTTTCTTCCGTCGGTGCTCCCCTCATGGGGTACCCTAGTTGTCTTATAGCGAGCGCGGGATTGTAGTTAATACAACCCCTCGTTCCTACCAGCGGAATGTTTGGGTATCCTCCACATGAGAAAAGGACTCCTTCTTTTCCTTCCTTCCATCGGGGGAACCAACTGATTGTTCTACCTCCTATCCCGGCCAAAAGCTGGTCCCAATCTATTCTTCTCTTTTCAGTACACGAGCGATGGCTGAGGAGCGGACATGGATGTCTTGTGTCTTGTTGGAACAAGTGCGAAACCAACCAAACACAAAGGGCGGGCAAGCAACAGATGATCCGTGCGCTACTCTTTTCGCACCTTCGGTCAAATGTGTCAAATAGATCTGCCAAGACAGCTACCACCGGACTTTCCTTGCTATGGTGGTAGGCAAGGAAAGCGTCGATTGCTGCTAGGTCCACCAAACCATCCACGTTTGGAAAGAGGACGACCCCAAAAATTAGCAAAGCTAACACATCCATAAACGGGACCCAATCTCCTTGATTGGCCATACCCCTCGCCTTGTCTTCTAGGTACCTCCGTGGTAGGCCCGCTATGCCGTTCCGAGTCTGTTTTATGCGGTCCAAACCTCTTGCTGAATCCTTGACCACTGTTGCAATTCTGCTCAAAGAGGGGAGACACCCGGATGAAAGATATGGTTTTCTTCCCCCGAGAGGACATCCTAGAATTTCCTCAAATTCTTCAATGGTTGGTACTAATTGGAAGTCTCCGAATGTGAAGCATCTCAAAGGCTGGTCGTAGTATTGGGCGAGTGATGCAATGGCTTCTATGGATACCTCTGCTAAGGTCAACTCTAAGATCTTTCCGTAAGTCTTGCGGAAAGCTTGCATTTGGAGAGGTTCCATCAACCGCCCTAATTCCTTGATGCTGGTAGTATCTAAGCTTTTAACCTTGACTTGGTAGAACCTCTTGCCGGTTTGATTTGTTCCCATGCTTGCTAAAGTGAGACAAAAGCTGGTGCAAATCAAAACTCCGATATCTCATGGGTGGAATGGATGAATGCATGAAGGAATGCATATAACACAGATGCAATCTAGGAATGCGGGGGTCCGGGGAATTTGTCTCCTTCTTAGACACAACGTCTAGGGGTAGCAAAGTGCCCCAACGTATGTTTACAAAAGGGATCAAGACAAAACCCATATGCGATGCCTATGCAAAAGACACAATGCGGGAATGTACACAGTATGACAATATTCACTGAACATAAGCAAAAGGGTATATGATACTTATGCATGGCAGTGTGAAAAATGGCACGCAGCGTGTTTGCTTGTGCCCCTATTTAAGGGACTGTCATACCCTAATTTCGTCCGGGGACCTTTGCTCGATGATGTGCGACCATTCTTTGGTCCTCGTGAGGTGCTTGGCACCCATCATTAGGCAATTTGTGAAATTCCAGGACATGCCGAAAAACCAAAAAAATATTGATGCACAATCCGTAAGTTTCCGTGACACACCGGAAATCAAATGGAAGCATCGTTGCATAATTAAGTGAGGTTCCGTAACATTCCGTAAGTCAAAAAGGGGATGATTATGTAATCCGCAAGGTTCCGTAACATTACGGAAAGAAAACAAGTATCGTTACGAAATTCGTAAGTTTCCGTAACTTTACGAAAAAAGAATCACCAAAAAACAGCAGAGGGGGGTGTACTTAGTAAAAATGGGGGTGCAAATAGCACCCAGGCCCACTTGGGCCCTCCGGAATATTCCTCCAGAAGGCGGTTGCTTCTGGAGGAAGCAACCCTGCTCGCCTGGGCGAGCTGAGCTCGCCTGGGCGAGCTGGGCGGCAACCTCCTCCCCTATTTTGCTATAAATAGGGGAGGAAGGCAAGAAGGAAGGGGTTCAGCCCCTTTGGCACTTCTCTCTCTTTCGAATTTGCTTGGAAAAATCGTTTCCGTGAAGAAAATCTAAGCCGAGGCGCTTCCGAAACGTTTCCGTAACGTTTTCCGTGAAGAATTTCGCAAAGGTTTCAACCGTTCTTCGACGTTCTTCATTCGTTCTTCATCGTTCTTCGATCTTCAACGGGTAAGTACCTCGAACCAAGCTTTTCGATTCATTCTATGTGCCCGTAGTGGTCCACATTGTGTTTCGTGCATTTTTATTCTCGTTTTGTTTACTTTTTATACCCCCTGTTGACGTGCTTAAGCCATTTTACTTAAGTCATTTCTCGCTTAACTTAAAAATAAAATAAATTTCCACCGAACGTTTGAATTGTTATCCATTAACTTCGGTTAAAATAAATTCCGACCGTTCGGTCGTGCCGTAACCACGTTGGAAATCAAAAAGAGGTAAAAAATAATATAATAATCAAAAAGACATCTTTTAGTAAAATAAAGCGGAAAATCAATCGGACGTTTTCTCTTTGGGATTTCTCATTCTTAATCGAATTGATTAATAACTAAAGTGAAACTAAAGGCTAAAATCAATTCGCCTAGTCAAGCTCGTCCACAAAAATAGGCTTTTGAAGTTTGTCATCTCAATTTCTCACTAAGTAAAATGGATCATTTTTAAGGTCCAACGCCTTAAAATGATCACCACTTAAGTAAAAAAGAATCACTTGATAAAAAAGAACTACGTAGGTCTGATTTTCTCATCCCAAATTGAGGAATACGTAGGAGCAAAGGGAAACACCCTTGTCGACCACAAAAAAGGGAAAAAATATAAAAAGGGTATAAAAGGATATAAGGACATAAAAAGGAACGTAAAAATCAAAGTCATGTTTGCACATTCGATTAAAGGCTGCCGTCCCTTGGGACGGACGTGTGGGGTGCTAATACCTTCCCCGCGCGTAAATACAACTCCCGAACCTTTCACTTAAAAGTTCGTAGATCGCGTCTTTTCCGGTTTTTCCGACGTTTTCCTCAAATAAACGTTGGTGGCGACTCCGCGCGTATTCCTTTCGTGGAACACGCATCCCGCGAGTCACGCGTCGCCCTCCCGCCGAAGGGTAGGTTGCGACAGTTGGCGACTCCACTGGGGACTGTTTTTAGAGAGTTAGGCCATTTAATTTTGTGCAGTGTTTTACCGTGACTTACCCCTTTGTTGGTTTCCTTTTATTATGTTCTTGTGTATATAAACTCTTTGTTGCTTTTAGTGCGTTTTAAATGTATGCATGAAGTAAATATTTATTCATTTGATGCACACAAACACCAACACTATTTGCACACACTGTGAGTGAAAAAGGGCCCTATACCCGGGTTCATGGGAGCATAAGGAGTGGAGGTGAATCTGTAATCATGCTAGGTCTCCGACATGCTTGATTACAGTGAACCCTCATCTAGAGCTTTTCTCTTTGAAAACCTATTGTTGCTAGTAGTCCCTACTGCTACAATATGTTCGTCAAAGGGGATGATACCTCTAGAAACCATCAAGAGAGATATAACTACCTTGGGGATTATTGCTAAAAGCCTAGTTAGTTCTCTCCCTTATAGGTCCCTTCAATAGGGGCACGAAGCAAACACGCTGCGTGCCATTTTTCACACTGCCATGCATGAGTATCATATACCCTTTTGCTTATGTTCGGTAAATATTGTCATACTGTGCACATTCCCGCATTGTGTCTTTTGCATAGGCATTGCATATGGGTTCTGTCTTGATCCCTACTGTAAACAAACCAATGGAGGGTCCGTGTCGCCTTCTTAAAAACGTGCGTTGGGGCATTTCGCTACCCCTAAATGTCGTATCTAAGAAGGTGACAAATTCCCCGGACCCCCGTATTCGTAAATTGCATCTGTGTCATATGCATTTCTTCATGCATTCATCCATCCCACCCATGAGATATCGGAGTTTTGATTTGCACCAGCTTTTGTCTCACTTTAGTAAGCATGGGAACAAATCAAACCGGCAAGAGGTTCTACCAAGTCAAGGTCAAAAGCCCAGATACCACCAGCATCAAGGAATTAGGGCGGTTGATGGAACCCCTCCAAATGCAAGCCTTCCGCAAGACTTACGGAAAGATCTTAGAGTTGACCATAGCAGAGGTGTCCATAGAAGCCATTGCATCACTCACCCAATACTACGACCAGCCTTTGAGATGCTTCACATTCGGAGACTTCCAATTAGTACCAACCATTGAAGAATTTGAAGAAATTCTAGGATGTCCTCTCGGGGGAAGAAAACCATATCTTTCCTCCGGATGTCTCCCCTCTTTGAGCAGAATTGCAACTGTGGTCAAGGATTCAGCAAGAGGTTTGGACCGCATAAAACAGACTCGGAACGGCATAGCGGGCCTACCACAGAAGTACCTAGAAGACAAGGCGAGGGGTATGGCCAACCAGAGACTGGGTCCCGTTTATGGATGTGTTAGCTTTGCTAATTTTTGGGGTCGTCCTCTTTCCAAACGTGGATGGTTTGGTAGACCTAGCAGCAATCGACGCTTTCCTGGCCTACCACCATAGCAAGGAAAGTCCGGTGGTAGCTGTCTTGGCAGATCTATTTGACACATTTGACCGAAGGTGCGAGAAGAGTAGCGCACGGATCATCTGTTGCTTACCCGCCCTCTGTGTTTGGTTGGTTTCACACTTGTTCCAACAAGACACAAGACATCCATGTCCGTTCCTGAGCCATCGCTCGTGTACTGAAAAGAGGAGAATGGATTGGGACCAGCTCTTGGCCGGGATAGGAGGTAGAACAATCAGTTGGTTCCCCCGATGGAAGGAAGGAAAAGAAGGAGTCCTTTTCTCATGTGGAAGATACCCAAACATTCCGCTGGTAGGAACGAGGGGTTGTATTAATTACAATCCCACGCTCGCTATAAGACAACTAGGGTACCCCATGAGGGGAGCACCGACGGAAGAAAGCATGTCTCCTTTCCTTGTGAGGGATCTCGGCGCACAAAATTCCAAGACTATACAAAGAATCCATAAGGCATGGGAAACCCCGTTAAGGAAAGATCAAGAGCTTAGAGGCATTCGTAATGGCATCATTGGTGGGTACCACGAATGGCTGAAAGTTCGCATACGAGGTTTAGATTGGCTCGCCAAGTTAAAAGTCGTCAGCGAAGAGAATTTTGAAGCACCGGAAGAGGACGAAGAAGTCCAAGCTCTCAAAAGCGAGTTAGGAAAGGCAAAACTCGCCAAGGAGAAGTTCAAGTTGGCTGCCACACACGTTCGGAAGGAGTGTGCCGGGTTACGGGAAGAGAATGCAATTACCGCAGAGCCCTTGAACGAGAGACCAAGAGGGCTCGCAAGGAAGAGTATGGCCGGAACAAATTTCGCGGAGCTCTATGGGGTAGCAATAATGAACTCAAGTTGCGAAGGGAAGAAAGGGACCAGTCGCGAGCACATAGCATGGTTCTGAAAGAGGAGTTGATAGCTTGTTCAAGGTCCAAAAGAAGCTTGTCTCAACGTTTATGCGAGACAGAGACCAACATGTTAGCTATCATCGCCAAGTACCAAGAAGAGTTAGGTCTAGCCACGGCCCACGAGCATAGAATCGCGGATGAGTATGCCCAAGTATACGCAGAAAAAGAGGCTAGAGGAAGGGTGATCGACTCTTTACACCAAGAGGCAACCATGTGGATGGATCGGTTTGCTCTTACCTTGAACGGGAGTCAAGAACTTCCCCGATTGTTAGCCAAGGCCAAAGCGGTGGCAGACACCTACTCCGCCCCCGAAGAGATTCACGGGCTTCTCGGCTATTGTCAGCATATGATAGACTTAATGGCCCACATAATTAGAAATCGTTAGGAAACTTGTATGGTCTCTCAGACCTTGACTAGATACGACTTCCTTTTTTTAAATAAAATGAGTTGGTTCCATGTTTCTACTCCAAAAAGCTTGTGCAAATCAAATCACTCCTACATTTTATCTCTAGCATGCATTGTATGTTGGTCTCGTCCTTTGTCACGGGAAGCCGGAAGGTCCATATCACCTTCTTAATTGTACACATGGGGCACTGCGCCCCCAAATGCGCGAGTAAGAAGAGATAATTTTCCGGGCTCTCGTGTCCGTAAAATGCATTCATATCATGCATCGCATAAGCATCTCTTCATAACATCATAATGGACATATCCTGCATTTGTCCGTTATCATATTCCAGCCTCACATTTTGCATGAGTCATGGCATCATCATGCATATGCGTTCAACAAACTTTTTGATCTGCAAAATTGCATACCATTTGTTTTCATGTTTGCTCATCCTTGCGTTTTCCTCTACAAAACAAAAACAAAAAAGGGGGAAGCGTGAAACTTCACACTACATTCTTAGTTTCATGTGTTAGGCACCACGAGCCAACCATGTTGGGATCATAAACCCGTTTCACTTTAAAAAATAATTGAACATGGTACCTAATGCATGGTTAACTAGGAAATGGTGTTTCTTCGGGCATCTCAATTTCATAATTACATTTTCCATGCACGGCTTAAAGTATGCCCGAGTCATTCATCCCTATGAAGTGTTGTTGAAGTATTGGCGATCAAAATTGCCATTCCCTGGGTTATGGGGTTGAACCAAGCTCATGCTTTTTCGAAAAAAGTTCATCAAATCAAGTTGAAGAATGGAAGTAACTATCTTGCAAAAATTGGGGCAAAAGATGAATCGAGTCACATCACTGCTTCGTCTACTGCCAAACATATTTAGGATTGTTGATGTCCTTGTTACTTCCAGTTTCACCTTGACAAAGATGTCATAGACCATGTGGAAAATCTAAATTGATTCAACCCCATATCCTGCACAATACTTCAACTGTACATCATTCGCATACATCCATGCTTTTCATTGGTTGCATTGCTCATTGCATTCTTTCCTTGAAAAAGAAAATAAAAATAAATAAATAAATAAAATAAAATAAAAATGATCTTAATCATTGTTATCAAAAAGAAAAGGACACGCTTTACGGCGCCCTTACCGAACTCGTGCTAGAGCTAGAGTAATGGGTGAAGCAGAGGAGGTGCAAGAGAAGATGAAGGCCGACATGGAGGCCATGAAAGAGAAAATGGCCACAATGATAGAGGCCATGATGAGCGTGAAGAAGATAATGGAAGCCAATGCGGTTGCAATTGCCGCTACCAGCGTTGTTGCTAAGGTGAACCTGATGTCCCTATCCGGCATCAACCAAATGAATCATCCAACCTCAGATATGGTAGGCAAAGATTTGGGAAGTACGGGCAGCCCCCATAATGTACAAATTCAAAACGAGCACGCCTTCCCGCCATATGGCTTGCCTCTCAACTATACGCCACCCAAAGTGGCGTACACTCCCAATAAGAATGTCAATAACTCCACTCCTATACCCATTGAGAGCCAACAACCCCAAACTGATCATGCACATGTCTCTTAAACCGTGGAAGAGACCCATGAAATTCCCCATCACAATCTAGACGACTTCGAGCCTTGGCTCGGATATACCACTGAAGGGCAAGCAGTTGGTGGTATACCCCTACAAAACCCTTTGGAGGGCCCTCAGTATCACCCACAACTGCACCTCTTGCATTCCACAGCGGTTAAAAACCCTCATGACTATGGCAGGAATGGGAAAGACGGATCATCTAAAGGAAAGGCTCAGGGCCATTGAAGGAGGTGAAGATTATGCCTTTGCTAACCTAGAAAAGTTGTTCCTAATACCCAAACATGGTCATTCCCAAGTTCAAGGTGCTGGACTTTGACAAGTACAAGGGGACTACTCGCTCCAAGAACCATCTAAAGATGTACTGTCAGAAGATGGGGGCATACGCAAAAGATGAGAAACTGCTGATACATTTTTCCTGAGAAAGTCTTACTAGGACAACTGTCGCCTGGTATACTAACTTAGGAACCTTCTTGAGTCCATTCTTGGAAGGACCTAATGGTTGCCTTCATTAGGCAGTGTCAATACAATTCTGATATGGCTCCGGATACGATGCAACTACAAAAAGTGTGCAAAAAGGGGGCACGAATCTTTCAAAGAATACGCCCAAAGATGGAGAGACTTGGCAACTCAAGTAGCACCCCCAAAAACAGAGAAAGAGATTATCACAATGATAGTAGACACGTGACCGGTGTTCTACTATGAAAAAAATGGTGGGTTACACACCTTCAAGTTTTACAGATTTGGTCTTCACCAGCAAAAAGATCGAAGTGGATCCGAAAAGAGGCAAATTTGATCATCCTACTAGGACGACTGAGAAAACTGGGGCAAATGAAGAGGGTGAGAAAGAGGGAGAAACCCATGCTGTGACTGCCATTCCTGTACGGCCAAGTTTCCCACCAACCCAACAATATCTTTACTCAGCCAATAACAAACTTTCTCCTTACCCACCACCCAGTTATCCACAAAGGCCATCCCTAAATCAACCACAAAGCCTGTCTACCGCACTTCCAATGACGAAGACCACCTTTAGCACAAACCAAAAAAAAACACCAACAAAAAGGAATTTTGCAGCAAAAAGCCTGTAGGGTTCACCCCAAATTCCGTTGTCATATGCTAAACTTGATCCCATATCTACTTGATAATTCAATGGTAGCCATAAACCTAGCCAAGGTTCATCAACCTCCATTTCTCCGAGAATACGACTCGAACGCAACATGTGCTTGTCACGGAGAAGCCCTGGGGCATTCCATTGAGCATTGTATGACCCCGAAGCATAAAGTGTGAAGTCTAATTGATACGGGCTGGCTGAAATTTGAGGAGAATCGCTTGTTGAATCCTAACATTAACAAGCAACACCATACATGGGGAAATTCTGGAAGCTGTTGTTATGACTCATCAGGGTTTCCAAGTTTATGCCATTATTGTAAACCACAGCTACAATGTTAAATGAAATGGATAAAGTTGATATCTTTGTCCCTCATCCTCTCACAAACGCATGTTTGCTTATTCAACTTTCACCGGAATGTGGGTGTAAGCCATTGGTCTGTTTGCTCAAGCAACCTGCGCTCCTGAGTGTTGACTTCCAAGACCGTTCAATCAGAGATTACTCATCTTGCACGTTGGTGGGGGTGCCGTAAAACAACGAGCAAAGTTCAAAACAAATAAGTTTCAAAATAAAAAATAAGTTTCAAAATAAAAAATAAAAAGGCATTTGGTTGACTGTGTTTTCAAGTAAAAATATAGACGTTCATGTGACCTCATTTTGTCTTTTTAGAAAGAAGTGAGTTATCAAGAATAAGATGTTGGACAAATGGCCTCAGTTACCTTAAGAAAAAGGGGGGTTGAATTAAGATGCAAAGACTATTCCCCAATTGAACTATCACTCTTTCTTTTTGGATTAACAATGCACCCTTAACATGAATTACTCAAAAGACAAATCAAAATAAACTTCTTTAAAGCAAAAGATAAATAGCAATAAAAGAAGTTTAAAGGAAGAGAGGAATGCAAACTTGATTTATACTGGTTCGGCCACTTCCCGCGCCTACGTCCAGTCCTCAAGAAACCCACTTGAGATTTTCCACTCTCTTTGTAAAACTCCTTTTACAAAGTCTGAACCACATAGGGACAACCCTTTCCTTGTGTTCAAGAATCCCCTACAACAAGAGACCCATGGTCTCTTAATCCCTTTTCAGAAATAAGAAGTAGACAAGAAGAGGTCTCTCTTAAAAGAGGTAGATTGTACAATGAAGACCAATCAAAATTCATTATTGAATATGCAAGTGGTTGACCAAGGAATCTTTTTGAGAGGATAAGACATTTCAGTTCAGAAAAACTCTTGATCTTTCGAGAGGATAAAACTGTTTGGGCAATGAAAACTCTCTTTAAAACATTTGAATGGCCGTTCATAAAACATTTGAATAGATATGTCTCTTGGAAATTATTTTCTGAAAATCCCCTCTGGTAATCAATTACAAGACTTACGTAATCGATTACAGGTTTTAAAAATTTGAATAAAAACATTTTTAACTACTGGTAATCGATTACCAGAGAGCAAATCTCAAATTGAAATGATAGAATTCTTTGGTCAAACCTTTGTTTGTTTCAATTTGGAAACTTCTTCCTAAAGATTCTAAAGAGATCAAACTTGATCATATATCTTGATTTTCTTGGATAAGACTTAGAAGCACTTGATCCTTTAGCATCATCAAGACATCAAAACATCTTGCTTCTACATAGGAGTCATTTGACTTAATCCATCAACTGAAAGATCCTTCAATTATTTCTCGTCCTTGGAAAATTCTTTTTTGCAAGAATCAACTGCTTCTTTCATTCTTCCTCACTACGAGGTCGTGAAAACAAGACAACAATTGGTACCTCTAAGCCCTACACTGGGGCAACGAAAGGCACCATGCAAAAACTTCAAGCGAACCTAGGGGCAGATTAGAAGTTCTCACCCAATAGGTTCCCTCCTACAAGGTCATGACGAAAGGCAACAATTGATACCTCAAAGCCTTACACTGGGGCAATGAGGGGCACCGTGCACGAGCCTCAAGTGAACATAGGGGCCGATCAAAAGTTCTCACCCATCGATGTTTTTAACAAAAAAAAAGGGGGACAAACCCTAGGATTTCAATGGATTGATCAAACATCAAACGACTCCATTGCCGTCACTCCAAAATGGTCAAGTGACTAAATCAAACAGAACATACACTCTGAGGGAGTTCCCGGAGAGATTTGCAAAAAGATAGGATGAGGTTGCATGAATTATCACCTCTTTCAAAAGGACAGTCAATCTGTGTTTTCCAAAAAAATTAAATCAAAATCAAAATCACAGAATAGGGAAAGAATGTCATGAACATTGTACAACTTTCCATTACATTGCATTGTTTCAAATGAAGTCCGCATTTACCAAATTTCACGACAAAGGTTGCATGCATCTGCATCCCTAAAAATCATGTTAACTGCATAGATTTCCTACATCTAATGTCCAAATCTTGTGGATTTGGGATGACCGGCCCTCTCGATGAGTCGATCTCTTGCTTTCTCATAAGCGTGGACCTTGGGTACTAGTTACCCTCACCGTTGAGAGGACTACACGTCCTCGCCTTGAGAGGACTACACGTCCTCACCATCAGAGGGCTGCACGCCCTCACCTCCAGAGGACTACATGTCCTCGCCTTGAGAGGGCTACACGCCCTCACCTTGGGTACTAGTTACCCTCACCGTTGAGAGGACTACACGTCCTCGCCTTGAGAGGACTACACGTCCTCACCATCAGAGGGCTGCACGCCATCACCTCCAGAGGACTACATGTCCTCGCCTTGAGAGGGCTACACGCCCTCACCTTGGGTACTAGTTACCCTCGCCTTGGGAGGACTACACGTCCTCGCCATCAGAGGGCTGCACGCCCTCACCTCCAGAGGACTACATGTCCTCGCCTTGAGAGGGCTACACGCCCTCACCTTGGGTACTAGTTACCCTCGCCTTGGGAGGACAACACGTCCTCGCCAACAGAGGGCTGCACGCCCTCACCTTCAGAGGACTACATGTCCTCGCCTTAAGAGGGCTACACGCCCTCACCTTGGGTACTAGTTACCCTCACCGTTGAGAGGACTACACGTCCTCGCCTTGAGAGGACTACACGTCCTCACCATCAGAGGGCTGCACGCCCTCACCTCCGGAGGACTACATGTCCTCGCCTTGAGAGGGCTACACGCCCTCACCTTGGGTACTAGTTACCCTCACCGTTGAGAGGACTACACGTCCTCGCCTTGAGAGGACTACACGTCCTCACCATCAGAGGGCTGCACGCCCTCACCTCCAGAGGACTACATGTCCTCGCCTTGAGAGGGCTACACGCCCTCACCTTGGGTACTAGTTACCCTCACCGTTGAGAGGACTACACGTCCTCGCCATGAGAGGACTACACGTCCTCACCATCAGAGGGCTGCACGCCCTCACCTCCAGAGGACTACATGTCCTCGCCTTGAGAGGGCTACACGCCCTCACCTTGGGTACTAGTTACCCTCACCGTTGAGAGGACTACACGTCCTCGCCTTGAGAGGACTACGCGTCCTCACCATCAGAGGGCTGCACGCCCTCACCATCAGAGGACTACACGTCCTCGCCTTGAGAGGGCTACACGCCCTCATCTTGGGTACTAGTTACCCTCACCGTTGAGAGGACTACACGTCCTCGCCTTGAGAGGACTACACGTCCTCACCATCAGAGGGCTGCACGCCCTCATCTCCAGAGGACTACATGTCCTCGCCTTGAGAGGGCTACACGCCCTCACCTTGGGTACTAGTTACCCTCACCGTTGAGAGGACTACACGTCCTCGCCTTGAGAGGACTACACGTCCTCACCAGCAGAGGGCTGCACGACCTCACCTCCAGAGGACTACACATCCTCGCCTTGAAAGGGCTGCACGCCCTCACCTTTAGAGGACTACGTGTCCTCACTTTTAGTGGGCTCCATATCCACACCTTCAGATAATTTAAGGTCCTCTGTCCTTAAATGCTTAACCGAGACTTGCACTCCCGGTTAAGGGACCAGTAGTTTCCTTTTAACGGTTCCTGGGCCACCCCCTGATATTGGAGGAGCGCCAACTGTGCGAGCACAACTAGAGAGGGAGGCTATCACACAGCTACTATGCATACCGGGGCAAGATTTCACCCGTGCCGCTGCAAAGAGACGAGTGCGGATCATGCGCACCAACATGACCACTCTTACACAGATATAGATGACGTTGCTATTTAGCAACATTCTGCCCAGCGACCACAATGCCAATCTCCGCCTGCAGATGTATCGGTTGGTCTGTGCCGTCATGACATAGGTAAGTATGCACATGGCTCAATTGATTTCTGATGTCATCTATTGTTTGCAGGGATCACGCCCACAAGACGCCTAGTGGACCCGAAGAAGTCCAACAGGGCCCTGGGGTTTCCAACTCTGGTTACGGGCCTCTATAGTCCTACAGGGTGCCCGTTCCCCCGACAAGGTCACGTCATCATGGCATAGGTAAGTATGCACATCCCCCAACTGATTTCTGATGTCATCTATTGTTTGCAGGGATTGTGCCCGCAGGACACCTAGTGGACCCGAAGAAGGCCAACAGGGTCTTGGAGTTGCCAGCTCTAAATACGGGTCTCTGTCAGTTCTAGGGAGTGCCTGTCGCCCCCAGCAAGGTCATCAGGTCCCCCCTACCGATCGAGCTTTCATCAAGAAGTTCTGCGTCTCCAGGCAGGCGCAGGGCGAAACACCACAGCAGCCTGGGGATGGCCGGTAGCGGGCAATAGACGCACCGCCACCACCTTTAGAGTTCACCTCTGCTCATCCACAAAAAGGTTTGAGTATTGCCTACGACACATGGCCGACCAATAGGCAACCAAGTCCAAAGCCAAAGGTAAGGAAAGTACTAGGTCAGTGACCGACAAGTCATAAGGCGTCCAACTAAAGACGTTAAAGAAGCGCTACTAGGAGGCAACCTAGTACCTTTTGAATTTGTGCTTGTTATTTGATCACTTTTTATAGTAGGACGCACCTAGTTGCTCATGATCCTGGGGATTTAAATAAAACAAGCGCAAGCTCGGAAGGTAGTCATACCTCACAAAATATATATATGTATGTTTAGGTAGTGAAAATACCTTAGATATGCATGTATGTAAACAAAAAAAAAACACTTCACAAAATATATATATGTATGTTTAGGTAGAAAGATACCTTAGATATGCATGTATGTAAACAAAAAACACTTCACAAAATATATATATGTATGTTTAGGTAGAAAGATACCTTAGATATGCATGTATGTAAACAAAAAAATACTTCACAAAATATATATGTATGTTTAGGTAGAAAGATACCTTAGATATGCATGTATGTAAACAAAAAAATACTTCACAAAATATATATATGTATGTTTAGGTAGAGAGATACCTTAGATGTGCGTGTATGTAGCAAAAAAAATACCTCACAAAACATATATATGTATGTTTAGGTGGCAAGATACCTTGGATATGCATGTATATAGCAAAAATACCTCACAAAAATATGCACATGTTTAGGTAGCAAAATACCTCATGAAAGAAAAAAAAAAAAAAGAGAAAAAAAAACAAGAAAAAGAAATAAACAAATGATAATGATAAAAAAAAAAAAAGAAAAAAAATAGAAAAAAAGAAAAATAAGTTGTCTAGCTGAAAAACCAACATGCTTTTGAAAAGAGATGACTTCCAACTTTTCTTTGAAAAAAATTCACTGATCATAACTAGTTTTTGAAAAAATGTGTCTACACCTGAAGGGTGAATGCTGTGAAGATTTTCCCAGACGCCCGAAATGGACTCGGATGAATGCACAAATTGATAAAAGAACATATTTTGGAAACATTGGGTTGATTTAAAATAGAGGAAATGAATCCTGAGCCCTAGCATCACATGACCATAAAAATTTGACATTTGAGTGTCCGCATAGGTGCATGCATAACCAGTTTTGCATAAAATTTCCAAATCATCATTTTTTGCATTTGTGTCATGGAAATAATGTGGGGCATCCCTTTTTATCCTTGAACCAAACCAAACCCTGACATGTATCATGTCTAGCCATTCTACAAGCCTTGAGCCAAAATCCTGACTCACCATAAACCTTACCCTCGGAAGCAAAAAAAAGGAAGGAAAGGAAATTTCCAATCAAAGAGAAAGCAAAAAAGGAAGGAAAGGAAATTTCCAATCAAAGAGAAAGCAAAAAAGGAAGGAAAGGAAATTCCCAATCAAAGAGTGGGAGAAAGAGAAAAAAGAAAAGAAAGGAAATTCCCAATCAAAGAGTGGGAGAAAGAAAAAAAGAAAAGAAAGAAAATTCCCAACCAAAGAATGGGAGAAAGTAAAAAAGAAGGAAGCTCCTGGTCAAAAGAAACCAGAAGAAATGTGCAGAGAGGTCTTTGGACCAGACAATATCTGAATAGTACAGAATTGTCACCAAATGAACAAGAAGAAAGAAAAGGAAACCATGACCTAAAGTGGTCTTCTCCCTTTGATTACCAACCAAAATCCTGTGCGTCGGTGACTTGTTCGCCTCGCGCAAAACCAAAACAGAAAAGGAAAAGGCAAAAAAATAATCAAAAGCCGAAAAAAAAAAAAAAAAAAAAAAAAAAAAAAAAAAACCACCAAAAGAACCCATTCCCAAGGGAAGCCCTATTGATCCATGATCCGGGGACCTTTGCTTGATGACATGCGACCATTCTTTGGTCCTTGTGAGGTGCTTGGCATCCATCATTAGGCAATTTGTGAAATTCTAGGAACGACAAGTCATGGTCACCCGCGACTCTCGTCAACCGAGAGGAGCGAAGTTAGTGTCATACATTGATTTTCGTCCGGGGACCTTTGCTTGATGACATGCGACCATTCTTTGGTCCTTGTGAGGTGTTTAGCACCCATCATTAGGCAATTTGTGAAAATCCGGGAACAACAAGTCATTTGCATGTGGAGATTTTATGGTCACCCGCGACTCTCGTCAAATCGAGAGGAACGAAATTAGTGTCTTATCTTTACTTTCCTTTTATCTCCAATAAAAGACAAGTAAAGAGGGGCAACTGTCATACCCTAATTTCGTCCGGGGACCTTTGCTCGATGATGTGCGACCATTCTTTGGTCCTCGTGAGGTGCTTGGCACCCATCATTAGGCAATTTGTGAAATTCCAGGACATGCCGAAAAACCAAAAAAATATTGATGCACAATCCGTAAGTTTCCGTGACACACCGGAAATCAAATGGAAGCATCGTTGCATAATTAAGTGAGGTTCCGTAACATTCCGTAAGTCAAAAAGGGGATGATTATGTAATCCGCAAGGTTCCGTAACATTACGGAAAGAAAACAAGTATCGTTACGAAATTCGTAAGTTTCCGTAACTTTACGAAAAAAGAATCACCAAAAAACAGCAGAGGGGGGTGTACTTAGTAAAAATGGGGGTGCAAATAGCACCCAGGCCCACTTGGGCCCTCCGGAATATTCCTCCAGAAGGCGGTTGCTTCTGGAGGAAGCAACCCTGCTCGCCTGGGCGAGCTGAGCTCGCCTGGGCGAGCTGGGCGGCAACCTCCTCCCCTATTTTGCTATAAATAGGGGAGGAAGGCAAGAAGGAAGGGGTTCAGCCCCTTTGGCACTTCTCTCTCTTTCGAATTTGCTTGGAAAAATCGTTTCCGTGAAGAAAATCTAAGCCGAGGCGCTTCCGAAACGTTTCCGTAACGTTTTCCGTGAAGAATTTCGCAAAGGTTTCAACCGTTCTTCGACGTTCTTCATCGTTCTTCGATCTTCAACGGGTAAGTACCTCGAACCAAGCTTTTCGATTCATTCTATGTGCCCGTAGTGGTCCACATTGTGTTTCGTGCATTTTTATTCTCGTTTTGTTTACTTTTTATACCCCCTGTTGACGTGCTTAAGCCATTTTACTTAAGTCATTTCTCGCTTAACTTAAAAATAAAATAAATTTCCACCGAACGTTTGAATTGTTATCCATTAACTTCGGTTAAAATAAATTCCGACCGTTCGGTCGTGCCGTAACCACGTTGGAAATCAAAAAGAGGTAAAAAATAATATAATAATCAAAAAGACATCTTTTAGTAAAATAAAGCGGAAAATCAATCGGACGTTTTCTCTTTGGGATTTCTCATTCTTAATCGAATTGATTAATAACTAAAGTGAAACTAAAGGCTAAAATCAATTCGCCTAGTCAAGCTCGTCCACAAAAATAGGCTTTTGAAGTTTGTCATCTCAATTTCTCACTAAGTAAAATGGATCATTTTTAAGGTCCAACGCCTTAAAATGATCACCACTTAAGTAAAAAAGAATCACTTGATAAAAAAGAACTACGTAGGTCTGATTTTCTCATCCCAAATTGAGGAATACGTAGGAGCAAAGGGAAACACCCTTGTCGACCACAAAAAAGGGAAAAAATATAAAAAGGGTATAAAAGGATATAAGGACATAAAAAGGAACGTAAAAATCAAAGTCATGTTTGCACATTCGATTAAAGGCTGCCGTCCCTTGGGACAGACGTGTGGGGTGCTAATACCTTCCCCGCGCGTAAATACAACTCCCGAACCTTTCACTTAAAAGTTCGTAGATCGCGTCTTTTCCGGTTTTTCCGACGTTTTCCTCAAATAAACGTTGGTGGCGACTCCGCGCGTATTCCTTTCGTGGAACACGCATCCCGCGAGTCACGCGTCGCCCTCCCGCCGAAGGGTAGGTTGCGACAGGGACCTATAAGGGAGAGAACTAACTAGGCATTTAGTGATAACCCCCAAGGTAGTCATATCTCTTTTGATGGTTTCTAGAGGTATTATCCTCTTTGAATAACATATTGTAGCAGTAGGGACTACTAGCAACAATAAGTTTTCAAAGAGAAAAGCTCTAGATGAGGGTTCACTGTAATCAAGCAAGTCGGAGACCTAGCATGATCACAGATTCCCCTCCACTCCTTATGTTCCCACGAACCCGGGTATAGGGCCCTTTTTCACTCACAGTGTGTGCAAATAGTGTTGGTGTTTGTGTGCATCAAATGAATAAATATTTACCTCATGCATACATTTTAAAACGCACTAAAAGCAATAAAGAGCTTATACACACAAGAACATAATGAAGGGAAACTAACAAAGGGATAAGTCATGGTAAAACATTGCACAAAATTAAATGGCCTAACTCTCTAAAAACAGTCCCCAGTGGAGTCGCCAACTGTCGCAACCTACCCTTCGGCGGGAGGGCGACGCGAGACTCGCGGGATGCGTGTTCCACGAAAGGAATACGCGCGGAGTCGCCACCAACGTTTATTTGAGGAAAACGTCGGGAAAACCGGAAAAGATGCGATCTACGAACTTTTAAGTGAAAGGTTCGGGAGTTGTATTTACGCATGGGGAAGGTATTAGCACCCCACACGTCCGTCCCAAGGGACGGCAGCCTTTAATCGAATGTGCAAACATGACTTTGATTTTTACGTTCCCTTTTATGTCCTTATATCCTTTATACCCTTTTTATATTTTTTCTTTTTTGTGGTCAACAAGGGTGTTTCCCTTTGCTCCTACGTATTCCTCAATTTGGGATGAGAAAATCAGACCTACGTAGTTCTTTCTTATCGAGTGATTCTTTTTACTTAAGTGGTGATCATTTTAAGGCGTTGGACCTTAAAAATGATCCATTTTACTTAGTGAGAAATTGAAATGACAAACTTCAAAAGCCTATTTTTATGGACGAGCTTGACTAGGCGAGTTGATTTTAGCCTTAGTTTCACTTTAGTTATTAATCAATTCGATTAAGAATGAGAAATCCCAAAGAGAAAACGTCCGATTGATTTTCCGCTTTATTTTGCTAAAAGATGTTTTTTTTTATTATTATATTATTTTTTACCTCTTTTTTTATTTCCAACGTGGTTACGGCACGACCGAACGGTCGGAATTTATTTTAACCGAAGTTAACGGATAATACAATTCAAACGTTCGGTGGAAATTTATTTTATTTTTAAGCGAGAAATGACTTAAGTAAAGTGGCTTAAGCACGTCAAGAGGGGGTATAAAAAGTAAACAAAACGAGAATAAAAATGCACGAAACACAATGTGGACCACTACGGGTACATAGAATGAATCGAAAAGCTTGGTTCGAGGTACTTACCCGTTGAAGATCGAAGAACGATGAAGAACGAATGAAGAACGTCGAAGAACGGTCGAAACCTTTGCGAAATTCTTCACGGAAAACGTTACGGAAACGTTTCGGAAGCGCCTCGGCTTAGATTTTCTTCACGGAAACAATTTTTCCAAGCAAATTTGAAAGAGAGAGAAGTGCCTAAGGGGCTGAACCCTTTTCTTCTTCACTTCCTCCCCTATTTATAGCAAAATAGGGGAGGTGGTTGCCGCCCAGCTCGCCCAGGCGAGCCAGGTTGCTTCCTCCAGAAGCAACAGTCTTCTGGAGGAATATTCTGGAGGGCCCAAGTGGGCCTGGGTGCTATTTGCACCCCTATTTTTACTAAGTACACCCCCCTTTGCTTTTTTTTTTGGTGATTCTTTTTTCGTAAAGTTACGGAAACTTACGAATTTCGTAACGATACTTGTTTTCTTTCCGTAATGTTACGGAACCTTGCGGATTACATAATCATCCCCTTTCTGACTCACGGAATGTTACGGAACCTCACTTAATTATGCAACGATGCTTCCATTTGATTTCCGGTGTGTCACAGAAACTTACGGATTGTGCATCAATATTTTTTGGTTTTCCGGCATGTCTTGGAATTTCACAAATTGCCTAATGATGGGTGCCAAGCACCTCACAAGGACCAAAGAAAGGTCGCATGTCATCAAGCAAAGGTCCCCCGGACGAAATTAGGGTATGACAATCATCATCAAAACATCAAAGCCAATTGCATCTACATAGGCATGGTGCGTTATCTACAGCACTTGGTTCACCAGCAGGCGGCCAACCATCGTGGGCAGGTCCAGATACACGAGTGTGTCTACCGGTTCAGTCTTAGTCAGCGCGGGCAGGGTTCCGCTCCTTTTGCGTGCCCTACTCCAAAGCAGTTTGGAGCTGAGGTCGCATGGCCCAGAGACTGGCCCGAGGCCCAGCCAGGGGAGGAGCCTGCAGGATCCCCCAGTGAGGTAGAGGAGGCCCGTATGGATGAAGAGATGACTAACTTGCTCGTGTTCTTGGGAGGAAGCGGAGCCACGTGATCGAGGTCACCGCACTTTTGTTATTGACATTACTGTTTTCTGTTACTGTCTATATTGCATCTGTCATATGCATTTCTTCATGCATTCATCCATTCCACCCATGATAGATGTCAGAGTTTTGATTCACAATGGGTTTTGTTTCACATTAGTAAAACATGGGAACAAATCAAACCGGAAAAATATTTTATCAAGTCAAGATTAAGGGCCTAGATGTCACCAGCCTTAAGGAGTTGGGGCGGTTGATGGGACCTCTCCAAATGCAAGCCTTCCGCAAGGCGTACGGAAAGATTTTAGATTTGACCATAGCAGAGATATTCACGGAAGTTGTTGTATCACTCACCCAATACTATGACCAGCCTTTGAGATGCTTCACGTTTGGAGACTTCCAATTAGTACCGACTGTTGAAGAATTGGAGGAGATTCTAGGATGTCCTCTTGGGGGAAGAAAACCGTATCTTTTCTCTGGGTTTCTTCCCTCCTTGAGCAAGATTGCAGATGTGATTAGGGATACGGCAAGAGAGTTGGATCATGTAAAGCAAACTCGAAACGGCGTAGTGGGCCTCCCATAGAAGTACTTGGAAGGCAAGGCAAGGAAGAGCATGGCCGAGACAAATTCTGTGGAGCTTTCTGGGGCAGCAATAGTGAGCTCAAGCTTCGAAGGGAAGAGAGAGACCAATCACGAGCACATAGCATGGTCTTGAAAGAGGAGTTAGTTGCTTGCTCACGGTCCAAAAGAAACTTGTCTCAGCGTTTATGCGAGACAGAGACCAAAATGTTAGCCATCGTCAGCAAGTACAAAGAAGAACTAAATCTAGCCACGACCCACGAGCATAAAGTGGCGGACAAGTATGCCCGAGTGTACACAAAAAAGGAGGCTAGAGGAAGGGTGATCGACTCGTTACATCAAGAGGCAACAATGTGGATGGACCGATTTGCTCTTACCTTGAACGGGAGTCAAAAACTTCCCCGATTGCTAGCCAAGGCTAAAGCAATGGCGGACACCTACTCCTCCCCCGAGGAGATCCACGGACTTCTCAGCTATTTTCAGCATATGATAGACTTAATGGCCCATATAATTAGAAACCGCTAGGAAGTTTGTATTGTCGCTTAGATCTTGACTAGTTATAACTTTCTGGATAAAATGAGTTTATCCCATGTTTTTACTCCAAAGATCAGGGCGAGTCAAATCACTCCCGCATTTTATCTCTAGCATGCATTGATTTTTCTTTACCTACTCCTCACGTTTGGTTTTTTAGGAAAAACGCCATAACTAAACACGCCCCAAGGAATCCCTATTGCACCAGATCCAAATATAGGACGTTGGGTGACCAAGAGGAGACACAGGAACAGATGAAAGCCGATATGCCGGCTTTGAAAGAGCAAATGGCTTCCATGATGGAGGCCATGTTAGGGATGAGACAACTCATGGAGAATAACGTGGCCACCGCTACCGCTGTTAGTTTGGCTGTCGAAGCAGACCCAACTCTCCCAGCTACCGCACACCATCCTCTCCCAAACGTGGTAGGACGAGAAAGGAGCACACAGGGGCACATCAGCAACCCCCATTTGGGATACAACCGTGTGACTTACCCTTATGGATTACCACCTAATTACACGCCACCAGTCATGCGTGATGACGCGAGTCATGTCCCTTCCCCCGTCCTTGAAGGGGAGCCTCCTCGACAGTCAGATGAGGTTCACGAGGATCATAGAGAGTATGCCCAAGGAGATGTCGATTTCTACCCCCCGGTCCCCGTCGAGGGTCCGGCACCCAACATACTGCCTCAGCCCAACCTCCCAGCACAGCCAATATTCTTGTCCACGGAGGGACCACCCTCGGCGGCAGAAGAAAGAAGGAAACTCGATCTCATCGAAGAGAGATTGAGAGCTGTTGAAGGCTATTGGCGACTATCGGTTCACGGACATGGCGGATCTTTGCTTGGTACCAGACGTCGTCATCCCCCCAAAATTCAAGGTACCTGATTTCGACAAGTACAAAGGGACGACTTGTCCTAAGAACCATCTCTAGATGTATTGTCGCAAGATGGGGGCGCATTCTAGGGATGAAAAGTTGTTAATGCACTTTTTCCGAGATAGCTTGGCTGGAGTCGCGGTCATTTGGTACACTAATCTGGAAGCTTCCCGCATCCATACTTGGAAGGATCTGATTACTGCCTTCCGTAGGCAATATCAGTACAATTCCGATATGGCTCCTGATCGCACTCAGCTGCAAAATATGGTTAAAAAGGAAAGTGAAACCTTTAAAGAGTATGCTCAGCGGTGGAGGGACCTGGCAGCACAAGTGGCCCCTCCCATGGTCGAAAGGGAGATGATTACCATGATGGTAGACACCTTACTGGTGTTATACTATGAGAAGTTGGTAGGCTATATGCCCTCCAGCTTCGCGGACTTGGTATTCGCCGAGAAGAGAATCAAAGTATGTTTGAAGAGAGGGAAGTTCGATTACGTCTCCTCCACAAGTACCAATGCTAGGAGAATCGGAGCAATGGGGGAAAAAGGAAGGAAGGAGATACCTATGCCGTCACTTCAGCACCTGCATGGGTCAAGCCACCACAGACCTCTCATGGTACCCATCAGTACGCGCAACATCACCCGAGCTTCTCAGCTCACACTAGGGACTCTTCCAATTCAGCACCCGTACAGCCTAAAGCGCCCGTGCCCATCCAGAGGGAGGCCTCCCAAGCTCCGGCTCCAACCACAACTCGCCCGATCGACAACGCTCACTTTGGCGCCGGTTCCAACGTGATGAGGAACTTTCCCCCGAGGCCAACTCCAGAATTCACCTCAATCCCAATGACGTACAAAGACCTCTTGCCGTCCCTCATCGCCAACCAGATGGCTGTGATATCTCCCAGGAAGATCTACCAACCTCCTTTCCCAAAGTGGTATAACCCTGACGCAACCTGCACATACCATGGGAAAACCCCAGGCCATTCCACCGAAAAATGCATGGCCCTTAAATACAAGGTCCAACATTCGATAAACGCTGGATGGCTGACGTTTCAAGAGGATCGGCCCAACGTGAAAACAAACCCGCTCGCCAATCACGGAGGAGGGGCAGTTAATGCCATCGAGTTGGGTAGGCCGCGCAGGTCTAAGCCTTTGAAAGACGTGGCGACCCCCAGGAGGTTTATCAATGAGGCCCTACAAAAGGGGGGCATAATTCCCCACGGTGGGCATGAAGAGGATTCCTGTTTGATGCATCCCGGCGAGCTACATGACATGGAAACATGTTTAGCAGTGGAGGACCTGTTGCAACAAATGATAGATCGAGGCCGGCTGGAAGTCGGCGATGAGGGGAGTGAAGAGCAGCATATATGTATGCAGTCCGCAGATGAGAGAAGTTTTGGAAGGCCTAAGCCTTTGGTGGTATATTTCACAAAAGACGTAGCTCCCCAAACGCTTCGATACCCCTCGGTAGTTAAACCTATTCCATTTCCATACCGAAACAGCCACACATTTCCGTGGAGGTATGCGCCTCCAAGCGAAAGGAAGGAAGAAGTCACCGACATCAACTTGTTGTCGGCCAAGGTAACCAATATCACGGGGCTAAGCTGCGTGACCCGCAGCGGTCGCGTGTTTGCACCCCCTGACCTGCCGACACAACCCGCGAACGTTAAGGGGAAAGCAAAGATAGTGGTAGAACAAAATGACAAAACGATCCTCACTCCGAGCGAGGATATTCCAGTGAAAGGTCTTCCGGAGAAAAAGGATGGCTGTGGCAAGAAAGAAGTATCGCTAGAGGAGGCAGGCGAGTTCCTCCGTATTATTCAGCAAAGCGAGTTCAAGGTCATTGAGCAGCTCAACAAAACCCCGGCCAGGGTCTCTCTTTTGGAATTGCTCATGAACTCTGAGCCTCATTGGGCTTTGCTAGTAAAGGTCTTGAATGAAGCTCATGTAGCCAAAGATATCTCTGTAGAAGGCTTTGGAGGACTCATCAATAACATCACCGCCAACAACTACCTCACCCTCGTTAAAGAAGAAATCCTTGCCGAGGGGAGAGGGCATAACAGGGCTTTGCATGTGTCAGTCAAATGCATGGATCACGTCGTGGACAAGGTACTTATCGATAATGGTTCCAGTTTAAATGTAATGCCCAAAAGCACATTGGAGAAATTGTCGATTAATCCTTTCCATGTAAAGCCAATTTCCATGGTGGTTTGTGCCTTCGATGGCACCCGCTGAGAGGTTAGGGGAGAGATCGACCTCCCTGTACAGATAGGCCCCCATACCTGTCAGGTTACCTTCCAAGTAATGGATATTAACCCGGCTTACTATTGTCTTTTGGGACGCCCGTGGATCCACTCGGTGGGAGTCGTTCCCTCTACACTGCACCAAAAACTGAAATTCGTAGTAAAGGGGCATTTGGTTATTGTGTCGGGAGAGGAAGACATCTTGGTAACTTGTCCGTCCTCTATACCATATGTGGAAGCCGTAGAGGAGTCATTAGAAACAGCCTTCAAATCTTTTGAGGTAGTAAGCATTGCCTCCATAGATTCCTTCTCTAGGCAACCTTGCCTGTCCGATACAGCAATGATGGTGGCCCGGGTTTAGGCAAAAACAACGGCGGCAGAACCAGCCTGATAAGCACCAGAGGAAACCGTGGGAATTTTGGGTTAGGCTATAAACCCATACAAGTGGACATAAGGAAAAGTGTTGCGGGAAGGAAGAGCGGAAGCCAAGGCTCGCAATTGGGACGAAAAATCGAAGGGGGCCCGCCCTTCCACATCAGTAGGAGCGTTATAAGCGCAGGACTAGGACACGAAGGCCAAGTCGTTGCGATATGCGAGGATGACTCTCTGAATGGGTCAGATCTGGTACGACCATGCCCTCCTGGTTTTCGACTAGGAAATTGGCGAGTGGTGGAGTGCCCGGACATTTACGCGACAAGCATAATGTAACCCTTTGTGGATTTTAAACTCTACGCTTGGGCTTAGGCTTTAGAGTTTCCTTTTGTTAAGGCTTTATGTCTTTTGTTCCTGAATTTATAATATAAAGATCTTTCTTCATCTGTTCCTGCATCTCTACCCATTCTCATTAATTTGCATGTTTATTTCTTTACGCTTAAAACGCCAGTGAAAAGGATGAAGATGTGGGACTTCCCCCGGAGTTGGAGAAGATACTCGCCCATGAGGATCAAGAGATGGGGCCTCATCAAGAAGAGACAGAGCTAGTGGACTTAGGAACCGGTAGTGGGAAAAAGGAAGTAAAGATAGGCACGGGTATGACCGCACCCATCCATGAAGAATTGATGGCCCTGCTAAAAAACTTCCAAGACATCTTTGCCTGGTCATACCAAGATATGCCTGGTTTGAGTTCGGACATCGTACAACACAGATTACCTCTAAATCGTAAGTGTTCCCCGGTAAAACAAAAGCTCAGGAGGATGAAGCCCGAGACATCCTTGAAAATAAAAGAAGAGGTAAAGAAACAATTTGATGTTGGTTTTTTGGCTGTCGCTCGGTACCCATAATGGGTTACCAACATTGTACCAGTCCCTAAGAAGGATGGGAAGGTGCGAATGTGTGTAGATTTTCTGGACCTGAATCGAGCCAGTCCCAAGAACAATTTTCCTCTGCCACACATCGACATCCTCGTGGATAATACGACCAATTTCGCTTTGTTTTCCTTTATGGATGGGTTCTCCAGTTACAATCAGATAAAAATGGCACCAGAGGATATGGAAAAGACTACCTTTGTCACCCTGTGGGGGACGTTCTATTATAAGGTGATGTCTTTTGGACTCAAGAACGCTGGGGCAACTTATCAATGGGCTATGGTAGCTTTGTTCCATGTTATGATGCACCGAGAAATCGAGGTCTATGTGGATGACATAATTGCCAAGTCTAAGACCGAAGAGGAACACCTTGTCAACCTGTGGAAGTTGTTTGAAAGGCTTAGGAAATATCAATTGAGGTTAAACCCCGCTAAATGCACCTTCAGGGTCAAGTCAGGGAAATTGCTAGGTTTCTTCGTAAGCCAGAAAGGGATAGAGGTGGACCCCGAAAAGGTGAAAGCCATCCTTGAGATTCCTGAACCCCGTACTGAGAGGCAGGTCCGAGGTTTCCTGGGACGTTTGAATTACATTTCTAGATTCATATCACAGCTCACCACTATCTGTGAGTCGTTGTTCAAACTCTTACGCAAAAACCAATCCGTCCGCTAGAACGAGGATTGTCAAGAGGCGTTTGGAAGGATCAAAAGGTGTCTCATGAACCCTCCCGTGCTTATGCCGCCGGTACCCGGAAGGCCTCTCATCTTGTATATGACAATTTTGGACGAGTCGATAGGATGTATGCTGGGGCAACATGACGAGTCCGGGAAGAGAGAGCGCACTGCTTACTGCTTGAGTAAGAAGTTCATGGCTTGTGAAATGAACTACTCCCTGCTCGAAAGAACGTGTTGTGCTTTAGTCTGGGCGTCCCACCGTCTATGACAATACATGCTGAGCCATACCACCTGATTGATATCCACGATGGACCTAGTTAAGTACATCTTTGAGAAGCCTACTCTCACAGGGCGGATCGCCTGGTGGCAAGTTTTGCTATCCGAGTTCGATATAGTCTATGTCACCCAAAAGGCGATAAAAGGAAGCGCCTTGGCAGATTATTTGGCTCAACAGCCTCTCAATGACTATCAACCCATGCATCCTGAATTCTCGGATGAGGACATCACGGCCTTGATTGAGGAAAACCTAGACAAGGACCGGGACAAGTGGATCGTGTGGTTTGATGGAGCGTCAAACGTTCTAGGCCATGGCGTTGGAGCAGTATTGGTCTCTCCGGACAATCAATGTATACCTTTCACAGCCAGGCTGGGGTTTGACTGCACCAACAATATGGCTGAGTATGAAGCGTGTGCCCTGGCCGTCCAGGCGGCGATTGACTCCAATGTCATGCTACTCAAGGTGTACGAGGACTCAGCACTGGTGATCCACCAGCTGAGAGGAGAATGGGAAACTAGAGACCCCAAGTTGATACCCTACCAAGCCTATATCAAGGAGTTGGCTGGTTCCTTTGATAAGATCTCCTTCCATCATGTTCCCCGAGAGGAAAATCAAATGGCAGATACGCTTGCCACTTTGGCGTCCATGTTCCAGCTAACACCGCACGGGAACCTATCGTACATTGAGTTCTGGTGTCGTGGCAGACCCGCACATTGTTGTCAGGTGGAAGAGGAACGGGACGGTAAGCCTTGGTATTTCGATATCAAGCGATACGTTGAAAGCAAGGAGTACCCACCAGGGCTTTCGACAACGACAAAAGGACATTGAGGAGATTGGTGCCCGGTTTCTTCATGATCGGAGGCATACTATACAAGAGAAACCATGACATGGTCCTGCTACGCTGCGTGAACGCTAAGGAAGCAGAAAACATGCTGGGGGAGGTCCATGAGGGCTCTTTTGGTACGAACGCTAATGGGCACGCCATGGCTAGAAAGATCTTAAAGGCAGGTTATTATTGGCTCACCAAGGAGAGCGATTGCTGTCTCCATGTGAGGAAATGTAACAAATGCCAGACATTCGCAGACAATGTCAACGCTCCGCCCCTGCCTCTGAATGTCTTGGTCGCGCCGTGGCAGTGTTCCATGTGGGGAATAGGCGTGATTGGGGCCATAGAACCCAAAGCTGCAAATGGACATCGTTTCATCCTAGTGGCAATTGATCACTTCACTAAGTGGGTCGAAGCCACGTCATACACTAGCATCACCAGGAGTGTCGTGGTCAGGTTCATTATGAGGGAAATCATCTGCCGATACGGTTTGCCAAGGAAGATTATCACGGACAACGACACCAACTTGAATAACAAGATGATGGGGGAAATGTGTGAGGAGTTTAAAATCCAACATCACAATTCCACGCCCTACCGACCAAAGATGAACGGAGCCGTGGAGGCAGCCAATAAGAATATTAAGAAAATTATTCAATAGATGATAGTGTCGTACAAAGATTGGCATGAGATGTTGCCTTTTGCCCTGCGTGGATATCGAATGTTGGTACAAACTTCTACTGGGGCAATATCGTTCTCCTTGGTTTATGGGATGGAAGCGGTACTCCCTTTTGAGGTAGAGGTCCCTTCCCAGAGGATACTAGCGGAATCGAGCCTAGAAGAATCAGAGTGGGCTCAAACACGCTACGGCCAACTCAACCTTATTGAAGGTAAGCGTTTGACGGCCATGAGCCATGGGCGCTTGTATCAACAAAGGATGAAGAACGCGTTCGGCAAGAAGGTGCGCTCGCGCAAGTTCCATGAAGGGGACCTTGTGCTGAAAAAGGTGTCCCATGCTGTTAAAGATAATCGAGGGAAGTGGGCCCTGAACTATGAAGGGCCTTTCGTTGTAAAAAGGGCTTTCTCCGGAGGAGCCCTGGTGCTCACCAACATGGATGGCGAGGAGCTACCTTCACCCGTGAACTCCGATGTTGTCAAGCGATACTACGCTTAGGATCTGGGGCAATTGAGGAAGTCGATGCATGTTCTTTTGTTTTTGTGTATGTCGTTCTTGGTTTCCCCCAAGGATTCCTGTCCGCTGTAATTTCTCATCACAGTCTTTTAAAAGAAAAGAATATGCAATTGAGGTTCCGGTCCTCACTTTGTGTTTCAAACTATGTCCAGAATTTGATAACCTGAGCCTTTTTTCTCAGTCCATGGGATGCCCCAAGTGCTTAATTAAAACTGAACCTGACCAGCTTTCACTAAAAGGATTATGCATTTGAAAATGCTCATGCACACGCATACGCATGCATATTTTGTTATCTTATGACAGGAGCAGAATCGTCTTAGGCAGTGGTCAAATGTCGGGATGGGTCTAAAGGCAGAAACCAATCGAGGTAAAACGGTAACGCGGCCACAGTTTGTTGCGCGATGTCGTTTCCTGCTTTCAGGTACTTAGGGGCGGACGCAAGTAGAGACTAGGATCACGATCGATAGATCGTCATCTCATGCCCAGCACTAGACAAGCGGAAAGCGCAGCTGGGGGACAGCCTAGTATCCTTTAAACTCCCAGTAATTATTATTGTTGTGTCTTTAAAGTAAATATCGGATGCCTCATCTACCCTAAAGGGGGTTCGAGTAAGCGAACGCCGACCCATAGAGAGCGCATACTTGTGTCTTCCCAAAAAAAATACAGGTTAGCTTGCCTGGGCGAGCTGAGCTCGCCTGGGCGAGCACCCCTGCACCTGGAAACATAAAAATGAGGGAGGGGGAGTTTTTCTCCACCCAAAACTCTCCTCCCTCATTCAAAAATGCAAACACCCACGGGATTTGCGGATTTTCACCCCTAGGCCACCATTTTTGCGCTTTTGCTTCCATTCTTAGTGTTTTTGGTCACTCTATACAAGTAAGTGCACTACCCTTTGGTTTCTAGCTTTCCATTGATGCCTTTTATGCTTTGAATGGTATATAATTTGGCCAATTCCGTGAGACATTTTGGGGCAAATTTATGCTTTGTTTCTTTGAATTGAGGGGTTGTAGGGGATGGCCTTAGGCCTAGGTTGTGTTCTGTAATAAAGGGGCTAGCCACATTGCCTCTATTCCCTTGTTATTTTCACCCAAAAGTGCGCCCACCAAGTGCTTAGTGAAATGCCTCAATGGAATTTGGGCATCGTTTTGTGAACTTTGGATTATGGGGCTGACTTGTGTGTATATGGACAGCATGTAGAGGTTAGAATAAGTGCCCAAATTAAGGACTTAGACCTAGGAATCCAAGCCTTTGGTTTTGACTGCAAGAAAGCATAAAAATGAAGGCATTATGATAGGGATTTCCCTTTAGGCCAGCAGCTGATTTTTGGGGCTGCACCATGATGTTTGCCTAGTTGTTTGAGAATGTTGTTCATCATGCACATATAGATGTAGAATAGGTGGCAAAATACCTCACAAGATATATGTATGTAGCATGTGGATAGCAAAAAGATACCACACCAAAAACCTTGTTGAATTGAAATGTAATTTGAGTAGCAAGATACTTGAATACGCATGAAATGTAATTTCTTTTGTAGCAAAAATTCTTTGAATATGCATGTGTACAAATTTAGCAAAGACATGTGTGTATATGATCTTGGGTAGCAGGAATACTTCAAGTATGCATGTGTATAAGTTTAGCAAAGAAATGCATGTATGTATTTTGGGTAGCAAAATGCTTTGAATATGCATGGTTTTTAGGTAACCGAGCATCTCGCGTGCATGTATGATCATAAAAGTATGTATGTGAGTTTGCCCTAAATTGATGTTTGTGTTGGAAGTAGTTGTATGCCATTTTTTCTTGGTCAACCTTTAAATTGAGACTTCCTTGAAAATTGACTTTCCAAACGTTTGTCTTCGCAGGAAAAGGCTCCGAAAAAGCTTTCAACGAAGAGGTCTAGGAGAGATGCCACAGCAGAAGGGTCCAATGCCGCCCCCGAGTTTGATAGCCACCGTTTCCGAAGCGCCGAGCACCAGCAGTGCTTCGAGGCCATCAAAGGATGGTCGTTCCACAGAGAGAGGCGCGTCCAGCTCAGGGAGGATGAGTATACAGATTTTCAGGAGGAGATAGCTCGCAGTCATTGGACGTCGCTGGTGACTCCCATGGCTAAGTTTGACCCTGAGGTAGTCCTGGAGTTTTATGCTAATGCTTGGCCCACAGAGGAGGGAGTGCGAGACATGCGTTCATGAGTGAGGGGTCAGTGGATTCCCTTTGACGCAGATGCCCTCAGCCAGTTCCTGGGTGACCCGCTAGTTTTGGAGGAGGGCCAACAGTGCGAGTTCAGCTAGAGGAGGACCAGGGCCGACGGGTTCGACGAGGAGGCCATTGCCCAGTTGTTATACACACCGGGGCAGGATTTCGCCCGGACCGCTGCAGGGAGGCGGGTGCGGATCATACGCACCAGCATGACCACCTTGACCCAGACGTGCATGGCACTGCTGCTCAGCAATGTCCTGCCTAGCGATCATAACTTCGATCTCCCTCTGCCTAAGTGCCAATAGGTGTATGCCATCCTGACTCGAATGAGCGTCCACATGGCCCAAGTGATTGCTGACGCCATCTATTTGTTTGTAGGTATGTCACCCACCAGGCACCCTCTAGACCCGGATAAGTCTAATTGGGCCCTAGGTTTCTGGCATTGATCACGGGCCTCTGCCAATTGTTCGGGGTTCCCGTCACCCGTAGTAAGGTGATCCGACCGCCGATCACCTGGGCCTTCATCAAGAAGTACTGCACACCTAGCCAGGCGCAGGGTGATGCGCATTAGGCCGCAGACGCTCCGCCACCACCTCATCAGACCCAGCAGGCGGCCAACCACCAAGGGCAGGTGCAAATACATGAGTGTCTCTACCGGTTCAGCCTCAGTCAGTAGGGGCAGGGTTTCACTCCTTTTGCATGCCCTAATCCAGAGCAGTTTGAGGCTGACGTTGCATGGCCCGAAGACTGGCCCGAGGCCCAGGCAGGGGAGAAGCCTGCAGGATCCCCCGGTAAGGCAGAGGAGGCCCTATGGATGAAGAAATGACGGACTTGCTCAATTTCTTGGGAGGAAGCGGAGCCACGTGACCAAGGTCACCGCACTTTTGTTATTGACATTACTGTTTTCTGTTAGTTTGCTATTGACGTTTTCTGTTATTGTCTATATTGCTATTGACATTACTATTTTCTGTTATTGTCTATATGGTTACTGACGTTGCTGTTATTATTTTTTGTTGTTTCTGTTTGGCGTTATGGCTCTCAGTTATTTCATCACCATTTTTTTTTGCGACTTACCATTTCGTGCATTTTTTCGTTTACCTTGTGGTTAGACGTAAGTAGGTAGTGTGCGCCCTCGTCCGCACGACCTTTTCAGAGAGAAAAAGAGAACAAGAAAAAGGAGAGGAAATGAACAAATGATAATAACTTAAAAAAGAAGAAAAAAGGAAGAAAAAATAATAATAAGTGGTCTAGCTAAAAAATCAATATGCTTTTGAAAAGAGATAACTTCCAACTTTTCTTTGAAAAAAAAGATGTGTATACACCTGAAGGGTGAATGCTGTGAAAATTTTCCCGAATGCCCAAAATGGACTCGGATGAATGCACAAATTGATAAAATAACATATTTTGGAAACATTGGGTTGACTTAAATAGAGGAAATGAATCATGAGCCCTAGTATCACATGACCATAAAAACTTGATGCTTGAGTGTCCATATGGGTGCATGCATGAGCAGTTTTGTATAAAATTTCCTAATCATCATTGTTGCATGTGTATCATGGAAGTAACGTGGGACATCCCCTGTATCCTCGAACCGCTGGCCAAACCCTGACATATATCATGTCCAGCCGTTCTACGAGCCTTGAGCCAAAATCCCAACTTACCATAAACCTTGCCCTCGGAAGAAAACAAAAAAAGAAAGCAAAAGAAGAAAATTCCCAATCAAGGAGTGAGAGAAAGCAAGAACACAAAAGAAAGAAAATTCCCGATCAAGGATCGGAAGAAAACAGAAGAAATATGCAGAAAGGTCTTTGGACCAGACAATATCTGAACAATACGGAATTGTCACCAAGTAAACAAGAAAAGAAAGGAAACCACGACCTAAAGTGGTCCTCTCCATTTGATTGCCAACCAAAATCTTGTGCGTCGGTGGCTTGTTCACCTCACACTAAACAAAAACAGAAAAGGAAAAGGCCAAGAACACTCAAACCCACATTCCCCGCCAAGAAAACAAACCATTCCCAAGAAAAAGTCCTATTGATCCATGGTCATGCATGTAATCCTTCATTTGATAGGAAATGATTTGCAAAACCAAGTCATGACATATCTATGGTTCGGAATTAGGATGAAACACTTACCTATGTGAGATTGATACACTTTGAGTGATTTTCTTCTATTTTTGTTGAACCCAGTGTTTCCTTTAAGTGGTCATTTAGAAGCGAAATGCTAACATCCAAAATTTCATTTATGGTTATGAGAAAATTTCATCAGCATACTCTCCTTCCCCGATAGACACATTGTTTTTCATCCAAAAAACATATGTTGCTCTAATAAGTTGGAAGTTTTGTCTCTTTACTAAAGCATGTTCGCATTTTAGTGAAGAAAACACCAAGACTATTTTCGTCTCACAAGTTATGCAGAACTACGTAAGTCTGAGTTCCTCACTGAGGATACGTAGGAGCAAGAGCCTCGCTTTTGTCGGCCGCCCCACAATCTCTGTCATACTGACCCTGAGGTCATGTGACATGCGGAGACAAATTATGGTCATTCCGCACACCTTTTTGCCATCCAGACACAATCGTGTCCGATGGCACACAGAGACAAATTATGGTCATTCTGCGCCCTTTTTTCATCCAGAGGCGACGAGCCCGATGACATGCGGAGACAAATTATGGTCATTACGCATACCTTTTCACCATCCAGACACAATCGTGTCCGATGGCTCGCAGAGACAGATTATGGTCATTCTGCGCCTTTTTGTCATCTAGAGACGGCGAGCCCGATGACATGCGGAGACAAATTATGGTCATTCTGCACACCTTTTCACCATCCAGACACAATCGTGTTCGATGGCATGCAGAGACAAATTATGGTCATTCTGCACCTTTTTGTCATCCAGAGACGGTGAGCCCGATGACATGCAGAGATAAATTATGGTCATTCCGCACACCTTTTCGCCATCCAGACACAATCGTGTCCGATGGCACGAAGAGACAAATTATGGTCATTCTGCGCCTTTTTGTCATCCAGAGGCGGCGAGCCCGATGATATGCAGAGACAAATTATGGTCATTTTGCACACCTTTTGTCATCCAGATACGATCGTGTCCGATGGCACGCAGAGACAAATTATGGTCATTCTGCACCTTGTGTCAACCGAGAGGAGCAAATTCGGCAGTATCAGGATGATGTTGGTCGTTCGGTGCTGATCATTTTCAAAATTTTTGCAGGTTCCGCTGGTGGGGATATTGACCGGTCGAATGATGTTCTGCTCGAACGAAATTAGTGTCTTATCTTTACTTCCCTTTATCTCCAATAAAAACATGGAAAGAGGGGCAACTGTCATACCCTAATTTCGTCCGGGACCGTCTGTTTGTTGGGATGCGACCTTCGCTTGACCACTTCGAGGTACTTAACACCGATCGTTAGGTAATCCGTGAAGTTCCATGACATGTCAGGAGTTGAAAGGAAGTGTTATTGTGCAATCCGTAAAGTTCTGTAACATTCCGGAAGCCAAATAAGGAATGATTGTGTAATCTGTAAGGTTTCGTGACATTACGGAAAGAAAACAAGTATCGTTACGTAATTCGTAAAGTTCCATGACGTTACGGAAAAAGAATTAGCAAAAAAGGGAAGAGGGGGTGTATTTAGTAAACAGGGGGGTACAAATAGCAATCAGGCCCACTTGGGCCTTCCGGGATCTTCCATTAGAAGGCGGTGCCTTCTAGTGGAAGCAACCCAGCTCGCCTGGGCGAGTTGGGCGACAACCACCTCCCTTTTTTCCCCTATAAATAGGGGAAGGAGGGTAGAACAAAAATGTTCAAGAGAATCACTTAAAATTAGTGAGAAATATTGTTTCCGTGAAGAAAATCCAAGCCGAGGCGCTTCCAAGACGTTTCCGTGGGCGATTTCCCAAAGATTTTCCATCGTTCTTCGTTTGTTCTTCGTCGTTCTTCGGTCTTCAATCGGTAAGTTCCCGAAATCAAACTTTTCAATTCATTCTATGTACCCTTAGTGGTCCCCATTTGTTTCGCGTGCTTTTATTTTTTCATTTCATTTACTTTCCGTACCCCCTTTTGACGTGCGTTAGTCATTTATTTAAGTCATTTTCTCGCCTAATAAAAAATAAAATAAATTTCCACCGATCATTTGAATTGTAACATCTTTTAATTTTTGTCATGCCTTAACCACGTTTAAAACCAAAAAAGAGGCAAAATAATAATATAATAAGCAAAAAATATCTTTTAATAAGATAATAAAAAAAATCAATCAGACGTTTTTTCTTTGGGATTTTTCTTTCTTAACCGAATTGACTAATAACCAAAGTGAAACTAAGGCTAAAATCAATTCATAAATCGAGCTTTTGTCATCACCTAAAAAGCCATTTTTAAGGTCCAACGCCTTGAAATGGCCTTTTCCGCTTTTATTGGTTAAACGTGGATTTTTAAAGCCTAAAATCAACACGTAGCTTTGTCACTTCTTTCAAAACACCAAGAGATCATTAATGGTCCAATGCCTTAATGTTTTCTGTCCTTTCAAAAGAATCGAAAGATCGTTTAATGGTCCAACGCCTTAAAATGACCTTTCATTCAATCAAAATATATCTTGCAAAAAAGGGATAAAAAAAACTTAACCAACATTTAGTTCTTGAAGAACTACGTAGGTCTGATTTCCTTACAACAATTGAGGAATACGTAGGAGCAAGGGAAACACCCTTGTCGACCACAAAAAGATAAAAAATATAAAAGGCACAAAAGGACATAAAGACGTAAAAGGGAACATAAAACAAATTGAAGTCATGTTTACACACTTGATTAAAGGCTGTCGTCCCTTGTGACGGACGTGTGGGGTGCTAATACCTTCCGCGTGCGTAAATACAACTCTCGAACATTTCACTTAAAGTTCGTAGATGTCATACCCTAATTTCGTCCGGGGATTATTACTTGTTGACATGCAACCTTTGGTTAGCCGCTTTGAGATACTTGGCGTCCTTTGTTGCACAATAAATGAAGTCCCGAGACGTGTCAGAAATCAAAAGGAAGCAGGCTAGCGCAATCCGTGAAATTCCGTGATGTGGCGGAAATCGAAAAGAGGTGTTTTTGCGTAATCCGTGAGTTTCCGTAACTTCTTTGAAAGCTAAAAAAGAGTAAGTATATATATTCTGTAAGGATTCATAACCTTGCGGAAGGAAAATAAGTATCGCTACGAAATTCGTAAAGTTTCGTAACATTACGAAAAAAAGAATTACCAAAAAAATAGAAGGGGGTGCATTTAGTAAAAAAGGGGGTACAAATAGCAATCTGGCCCACTTGGGCCTTCCAGATCCTTCCTCCAGAAGGCTGTTGCTTCTGGAGGAAGCAACCTTGCTCGCCTGGGCGAGCTGGGTGGCAAGCTCCTCCCCTATTTTGCTATAAGTAGGGGGAGGAGTGAAGAAGAAAAGGGTTCAGCCTTCTTGGCACTTCTCCCTCTCTCGAAATTGCTGAGAAAAATTGATTCCGTGAAGAAAATCCAAGCTGAGGCGCTTCCGTAACGTTTCCGTGAGTAATTACGCGAAGATTCTCGACCGTTCTTCAAGATTCATCGTTCGTTCTTCGTTTTCTTCAGTCTTCAACGGGTAAGTACCTCAAACCGAGCTTTTCAATTCATTTTATGTACCCGTGGTGGTTCACATTTTGTTTCATGTATTTTTATTCTCGTTTTCATTTGCTTTTTATACCCCCTTTTGACGTGCTTAAGCCATTTATTTAAATCATTTCTCGCCTAATCTAAAAATAAAATAAATTTCCACCGATCGTTTGAATTGTATCATCTGTTAATTTCGGTTAAAATGAATTCCGACCGTTCGGTCATGCCGTAACCACGTTGGAAATCAAAAAAGAGGTAAAATAATAATATAATAATCAAAAAATACCATTTTAGTAAAATAAAGCGAAAAATCAATCGGACATTTTCTCTTTGGGATTTCTCATTCTTAATTGAATTGACTAATAACTAAAGTGAAACTAAGGCTAAAATCAATTCGCCTAGTCAAGCTCGTCCACAAAAATAGGGTTTTGAAAATTTATCATTTCAGTTTCTTACCAAGTAAAATGGATCATTTTTAAGGTCCAACGCCTTAAAATGATCACCTTTCAAGTAAAAGAATCGCTTGATTCACCTTTAAGAAAGAACTACGTAGGTCTGATTTCCTCTTCGATGGAGGGTACGTAGGAGCAAAAGCCCCGCTTTTGTCGACCTCAAAAAATAAAAGGAAATAAAAGTTAAGGTAATACGATTTCCACAATTCTAAAAAATAGGCTGTTGTCCTTTGAGACAAACGTGAGAGGTGCTAATACCTTCCTCAAACGTAAATACAACTCCCGAACTTAGAATTTTCATTTTGGCCGGTTTTCTTCGGTTTTTCTGACGTTTTCCACAAATAAACGTTGGTGGCGACTCCGCGCATCTTTCCTCCTTTGGAAAGCGCACCCGTGAGCCTCGCCTTCGCTCGCCCGTGAAGGGCACATTGCGACAGTTGGCGACTCCACTGGGGATCTTTTTGTGAGTTAGGCCTATTTTAAGGAATTGTGGATTTGTGAAACTTCGTGTGTGCATTTGTTGAACTGTGTAAAATGTAAATAATTGTTGTCTATTTCGCATTCTTTACACTGCATTCTAAGCACCCACGGGTTTGAGTGAAAAAGGGGCCCTATACCCGGGTTCATGGGAATTTAAGGAGTGGAGGTGAATCTATCATCATGCTAGGTCTCCGACTTGCTTGATAATAGTGAAACCTCGTCTAGAGCTTTCTCTCTTTATAATGTGTTGTCGCTGGTATTCCATACCGCCACAATATTATTATCTTGAGTGATGATACCTCTAGAAAATAGCCGTGTGAGTTATGAATTGTTGGGGAGTAGTTATTAGAGACCCCTAGATATTGTCCTATAGGTTCCCAAATAGGGGCAAAGAGCAAACACGCTCCGTGCCATTCGTTCTCATGCATTTTTTGGTAAATAGCACTAGTTTATAGTTTTGCTAGTGATGTTTGTTTTCTTTAGAGTAATACGTAACCTTTTTAATACTACGTTGAGGCGCCATCATGCCCAAAACGTAGCATTAAAGTTGGATCTCTGCAGTCTCGTATGTGTGAATTACCCCTTTGTGTTGTTTTCTTTCTGTTTCATGCATGCGCATCTGCATCATACCGTCACACATGCGTTGTATGTGGGTCTCGTCTTTTGTCATGGGAAGCCGGAAGATCCATATCGTCTTCTTAACTGCACACATGGGGCATTGCGCCCCCCAAATGCGCAATAAGGAGAGATAATTTTTCGGGCTCTCGTGTCCGTAAATGCATTCATATCATGCACCGCATAAACATCTCTTCAGCATCATAATGAACATATCGTTCTTGCATTTGTCCGTTATCACATTCCCATTTTGCATGAGTCATTGCATCATCATGCATATGCGTTCAACATACTTTTTGTTCTACATGTTTGCTCATACATGATCCTTGTATTTTCCTCTACAAAACAAAAACAAAAAAAGGGAAGCATGAAAATTCATGATGCATTCTTAGTTGCATGTGTTAGGTACCATGAGCCAACCATGTTGGGATCATAAACCCATTTCTAAAATTAAAAAAAAAACACAAACAACAAAACAAAATGATTGAGCATGGTACCTAATGCGTGGTTAATTAAGAAAGGATGTCTCTTCGAGCATCTCAATCTCATAATTACATTTTCCATGCATAGCATGCGTATTCTCGAGTCTTTCATCCCTATGAAATGTTGTTGAAGTATTGGCGATCAAAATTGCCATTCCCTGGGTTATGGGGTTGAACCAAGCTCGTGTTTTTACGAAAAGGTTCATCGAGTCAAGTTGAAGCATGGAAGTAACCATCTTGCAAAAAATTGGGGCAAAAGATGGATCGGGTTACATCGTTGCTTCGTCTACTGCCAAACACATTTAGGACTGTTAATGTCCTTGTTACTTCCAGTTTCACCTTGACGAAGATGTCATGGACCATGTTGAAAATCTAAATTGATTCAACCCCATATCCTGCGTAAAAATTCGCAATACTTCAACTGTGCATCATTCGCATACATCCATGTTGTTCATTGGTTGCATTGCTCATTACATTCTTTCCTTGAAAAATAAAAAAAAGAAAAACTTAATCATTGTTATAAAAAAAAAAGAACCCGCTTTACGGTGCCCTTACCGAACCTGTGCTAGAGCTAGAGTAATGGGTAAAGCAGAGGAGGTGCAAGAGAAGGTGAAGGCCAACATGGAGGCTATGAAAGAGCAAATGGCCGCAATGATGGAGGCCATGATGAGCATAAAGAAGATAATGGAAGCCAGTGCAGTTGCAGTTGCCGCTACCAGCACTGTTGCTAAGGTGAATCCGATGCCCCAATCTGGCCTAAACCAAATGAATCATCCAACCTCAGCTATGGTAGGCAAAGATTTGGGAAGTATGGGCGGCCCCCATGATGTGCAAATTCAAAACGAGCACGCCTTCCTGCCATGTGGCTTGCCTCTCAACTATACGCCACCCAATGTGGCGTACACTCCCAATAAGAATGTCAATAACCCCACTCCTATACCCATTGAGAGCCAACAACCCCAAACTGATCATGCACATGTCTCTTAAACCGTGGGGGAGACACATGAAATTCCCCACCACAATCTAGCCGACTTCGAGCCTTGCCTCGGATATGCCACTGAAGGGCAAGCAGTTGTTGGTATACCCCTACAAAACCCTTTGGAGGGCCCTCAGTATCACCCACAATTACACCTCTTGCATTCTATGACAAGTAAAAACCCTCGTGCTATGGGAAAGCTGGATCATCTAGAGGAAAGGCTTAGGGCCATTGAAGGAGGTGAAGATTATGCCTTTGCTAACCTAGAAGAGTTGTTCCTAGTGCCCAACATCATCACCCCTCTCAAGTTCAAGGCGCTTGACTTTGACAAGTACAAGGGGATTACTTGCCCCAAGAACCATCTAAAGATGTATTGTCGGAAGATGGGGGCATACACAAAAGATGAAGAATTGTTGATACATTCCTTCCAAGAAAGTCTTACTGGGGTAGTTGTTACCTGGTACACTAACTTGGAACCTTCCCGAGTCCATTCCTGGGAGGACCTAATGGTTGCCTTTATTAGGCAGTGTCGGTATAATGGCTTAGGATAGGATGCAACTACAAAACATGTGCAAAAAAGGGGGCACGAATCTTTCAAAGAATACGCCCAAAGGTGGAGAACCTGGCAGCTCAAGTGGCACCTCAATGACGAAAAAACAATGACAATGATAGTAGACACATTATCAGTATTCTACTATGAAAAAATGGTGGGCTACACACCTTCAAAGCTTTGCGGATTTGGTCTTTGCCAGTGAAAGGATCAATGTGGGTCTGAAAAGAGGCAAATCTGATCATCATACTTTGATAAATGCCAAAAAAACTGGGGCAAATGAAGAGGGTGAGGATGAAGAAAAAGCTCGTGCTGTGACAGCCATTCCTATACAGCCAAGTTTCCCACCAACCCAACAATGTCATTACTCAGCCAATAACAAACTGTCGCAACCTACCCTTCCGCGGGAGGGCGACGCGAGACTCGCGGGATGCGTGTTCCACGAAAGGAATACGTGCGGAGTCGCCACCAACGTTTATTTGAGGAAAACGTCGAAAAAACCAGAAAAGACGCGATCTACGAACCTTTAAGTGAAAGGTTCGGGAGTTGTATTTACGCAGGGGAAGGTATTAGCACCCCACAAGTCCGTCCCAAGGGACGGCAGCCTTTAATCGAATGTGCAAACATGACTTTGATTTTTTATGTTCCCTTTTATGTCCTTATATCCTTTATACCCTTTTTATATTTTTCTCTTTTTGTGGTCGACAAGGGTGTTTCCCTTTGCTCCTACGTATTCCTCAATTTGCGATGAGGAAATCAGACCTACGTAGTTCTTTCTTATCAAGTGGTTCTTTTTTACTTAAAAGGTGATCATTTTAAGGCGTTGGACCTTGCAAATGATCCATTTTACTTAGTAAGAAATTGAAATGACAAACTTCAAAAACCTATTTTTGTGGACGAGCTTGACTAGGCGAATTGATTTTAGCCTTAGTTTTACCTTAGTTATTAGTCAATTCAATTAAGAATGAGAAATCCCAAAGAGAAAACGTCCGATTGATTTTCCGCTTTATTTTACTAGAAGACGTTTTTTATTATTATATTATTTTTTACCTCTTTTTTTATTTCCAACGTGGCTACGGCACGACCGAACGGTCGGAATTCATTTTAACCGAAGTTAACGGATAATACAATTCAAACGATCGGTGGAAATTTATTTTATTTTTAGGTTAAGCAAGAAATGACTTAAGTAAAATGGCTTAAGCACGTCAAAAGGGGGTATAAAAAGTAAATGAAACAAGAATAAAAATACATGAAACACAATGTGGACCACCACGGGTACATAGAATGAATCGAAAAGCTTGGTTCGAGGTACTTACCCGTTGAAGATCGAAGAACGATGAAGAACGAATGAAGAACGTCGAAGAACGGTCGAAACCTTTGCGAAATTCTTCACGAAAAACGTTACGGAAACGTTTCGGAAGCGCCTCGGCTTAGATTTTCTTCACGGAAACAATTTTTCCAAGCAAATTCGAAAGAGAGAGAAGTGCCTAAGGGGCTGAACCCTTTTCTTCTTCACTTCCTCCCCTATTTATAGCAAAATAGGGGAGATGGTTGCCGCCCAGCTCGCCCAGGCGAGCCAGGTTGCTTCCTCCAGAAGCAACAAGCCCAAGTGGGCTTGGTTGCTATTTGCACCCCCATTTTTACTAAGTACACCCCACTGCCTTTTTTTTGGTGATTCTTTTTTCGTAAAGTTACGGAAACTTACGAATTTTGTAACGATACTTGTTTTCTTTCCGTAATGTTACGGAAACTTGCAGATTACATAATCATCCCTTTTTTGACTTACGGAATGTTACGGAACCTCACTTAATTGTGCAACGATGCTTCCATTTGATTTCCGGTGTGTCACGGAAACTTACGGATTGTGCATCAATATTTTCTTTTGTTTTTCGGCATGTCCCGGAATTTCACAAATTGCCTAATGATGGGTGCCAAGCACCTCACAAGGACCAAAGAAAAGTCGCATGTCATCAAGCAAAGGTCCCCGGACGAAATTAGGGTATGACAGTTGCCCCTCTTTACTTGTCTTTTATTGGAGATAAAAGGAAAGTAAAGATAAGACACTAATTTCGTTCCTCTCGATTGACGAGAGTCGCGGGTGACCGTAAAATCTCCACATGCAAATGACTTGTTGTTCCTGAGGGAACAAAAGGTGCAGAAGACGATGTCAGTCTCTGCATGCTATCAAGCGTTCTATCTTACAGATAGCAAAAGAATGTTTATACGGATAACCACTCGGGTATTTCCGCCCGTCAGGGTGACTCAAAAGTCAGTATGATAGATCTTGTGAGTGCGGAAGATGATGTAAATCTCCGCGTGTCAACGGGCTTGTCGGCCGCGATTGACGAAGGGTGCAGAATGACCAAATTTTGTCTCAGCGTGCCATCGGACACGACTGTGTCTGAATGGCAAAGGGGTGCGGAATGACCAAATTTTGTCTCCGCATGTCATCGGGCCCGCCGCCTCTGGATGACAAAGGGTGCAGAATGACCAAATTTTGTCTCTGCGTGCCATCGGACACGACTGTGTCTGAATGGCAAAAGGGTGGCGGAATGACCAAATTTTGTCTCCGCATGTCATCGGGCCCGCCGCCTCTGGATGACAAAGGGTGCAGAATGACCAAATTTTGTCTCTGCGTGCCATCGGACACGACTGTGTCTGAATGGCAAAGGGGTGTGGAATGACCAAATTTTGTCTCCGCGTGTCATCGGGCCCGCCGCCTCTGGATGACAAAGGGTGCAGAATGACCAAATTTTGTCTCTGCGTGCCATCGGACACGACTGTGTCTGAATGGCAAAGGGGTGCGGAATTGAAATTCTGATACTGGGGACAGATGTCGTACAGGATGTCACGACATCACGCTTCAGAACATGCAGATTGTGTGTGTCCGTATGAACAGATTAAACAAGTAAATAACACAAGAGAATTGTTAACCCAGTTCGGTGCAACCTCACCTACATCTGGGGGCTACCAAGCCAGGGAGGAAATCCACTAAAATAGTGTTAGTTCAAGGTCTAACAGCCACTGTTTACAACCTTCTCACCTAACCACTACCCGTGCGACCTCTACCTAAGAGCCACTCTTAGATATGAGAAACCCCGCTCACTCCCTCTCAAACACTCTCCCGTGTTTACAATTAAATCAAAGACACACCAGAGATCAACTCTGAACAAAAGGGATCAACCCTACACACTAGAGATCAACTCTACACACAAGAGATCAACTCTACACACTCAGGTCCAACACTTGATGTTAGGGTACCATCAAGGTGGCTCACAAAACACCCAAGTCCCAAAACTCACAAAATAACTCTTCAATCCCGGACTTGGTACAGAACTCGTGCAGCCTCCATGGTTATATAGCAGTGTGCGTATCTGGGCTGCAACAGCTTGTGCTGGAGGAGATCTATCATTCTTCCTGAAAATCTGCACTTAAAGATCTAAAAGATACAGTTTGATCTTTTAGTTTTTATCTTTAATCTTTAATCCCTGAACGAACTCTTCTACTTTGAAATTCGAACTTTAATTATCTTTCAATTCGTTCCTAAAGATAGATCATCTAATCTCTTGCTAACTGCACAATAATCTGTTAAAGATATAACAGATTTATGTGTCCAGTATTTTCGGGCAAGATGTCAGGACATCGTATCCGACATCGTGGATCCTGCAGCTTCAATGCTTCATTTGACATTTTATCTTGACTTATGCATTGTGCAGCAACTCCAGTATTTTCGGGCAGGATGTCAGGACATTGTATCCGACATCGTGGATCCTGCAACTTCAATTCTTCATTTGACATTTTATCTTGCCTTGTGCATTGTGCAGCCCGATCTTATTCCTTGACATAACGTTGGACATCATGTGCAGCAACTCCAGCTTTCCTTCATTGTCTAAGTGCTTATGTTTTAACAAAATCTTAGCCACTTTGGCAAATTTTGTCTAAAACATACTTAGACACTTCCTGAGCAGGTACGAGCAGTTATGCAAGTGGGATCAGCAACTTTCATTATCAGAGTAATCAAGCACAGCGGAAATTCTTCAAGTTGCAAATCTACAAGTCTTCTCCAGGATGTCAAGACATCTCACGTGACATCAGCTTTCTGCTCCTGCTCCCCCTGTCTTCATGCTTACTGCAGCATCTTCTATCAGCTACTAGTCTTTTCCAGGATGTCGAGACATCTCATGTGACATCAGCTTTTTGCTCCCCCTGTCTTCATGCTCTTACTAGTAGCTTACATCAGTCATCATTGGCAGCAGCAGTCTCCCCCTCAAGGTCATATACATACAACTCCCCCTCAAGATCATGAATCATGCATACATCGTATCCTACTGCCATACATCATACATAGTATCCTACTACTCAAAATCATGCATAATAGCAAGCATAATACTATTACTCCCCCTTTTTAGACAGAATTTGACAAAAGTAGAATGCATGAACTTAAGGTGCAAGTATTACAGACCAATAGTAATCAATTGTTCAAAGGAACATGCCCTTATAGCTAGTAACAGTAAAAGGCAAAAGTAAAGGTCTGATGGTCATGGGGTGGCTTCAGAATCATCATCTGATTCAGTATCCTCTGCTGCATCTTCCTCTTCCTCAGCAGCTTCTTCTTCTTCCTCAGCTGCTTCTTCCTCTTCTTCAGCTGCTTCTTCATCATCAATGCCACTTTCTGAGAGCCTTTTGATCAGGCGTTCCAGCTCCATTTTCTTCTCTGTGGTGGCTTTGATGGTTGCTTCCAGCACCTTGCATGTGTCCTTGAGTTTAGCAATCAAGGCATCCTTGGACACAGCACCTGAAGCAGCAGCTTTCCTTGATGTCGAGACAATGTCTGGGACATGTGTCCCCTCAAACAGTTTGTAATGCAGGGATAGAGGAGATTCTCTCTTCATCACAGAGTCAATGTGGTTTAACATATTGGGATGTTGACTCAACATAATGCCACACAATACAGTAGGGAAGGCAATGGGTAATTTGACAGCAAAAGATTCTGAATGCTTAACAGTTTGATCAAATATATAGTTTCCAAAATTAAATTTGGACTTGGTTCCAACAGCATACAGAAATTTACCCAAACCTGTGGCAACAGTGGAAGTATGATTGGTGGGTACCCAGTTTGCAGCACCAATCCTGTGTAGAATTGCATACTTCACACTTAGCTTCCCTGCTGAAAGCTTCCCTTTCTTTGGCCAATGCTGGACTTGTTTGGCAGTGATTTCCTTGGCAATTTGATGCTCAGAAACAGCAATATCTATCACTCCATCAGTAGGTCTGCCCAGATATTTGTTGATCACAGCAGGGGAGAATCTAACACACTTTCCTCTGACAAACACTTTATGATAATCATCACTTTTTCTGTTTGTTATGTCAGAGGGAATGTTGACAATGAATTCCCTGACTAGGCCTTCATAACAGTCTCCCAATTTGGTGACTGTCTTCATCAGTCCTGCTGCCTTGATGAGGTCCATGGTCTCCTTGCAATCCAAGGCATCTCTTCCCAGTTCTCTTTCAACAGCAAGCCTTCGTTGATATACAAATTTCCACCTTTCAACATTGCCAATGGAGTGGAATGAGATGTTGTCCAATGGTGCATCAGGGACATTTCCAGGCACCTTCTTCCCAGATTTCTTGGTCCTCTTTGATGTCGAGACATCTAGTTCGACATCATCATCAGAATCAGATGAGGAAATTTCTTTCCTCTTCTTGGAAGGGATTGCAACTTTGCTCCGTCTGGATGTGGTAGGAGTGATCGGAGTGCTCTTCTTCTGTGCCATAGTTTTGATTCGTCCAGACCTCTTAATGGGGGTTTTTCCTTTTCTGCTTTGTAACCTTTCTGCAATGCCAGGTGCCAACCTGTTGGCAATGGGTTCCTCATCAGATTCAACTTCTTCAAGGTCAATGAGGTCACCTGGAGCAGGTTCTGGTGCCCGTGGTGTAGGAGTCTCTTCTGGGGCTTGATCATCTTCCTCTGTTGATCTCTCTTTGCTGGGGGAAGAGAGTACTTCAGCATTTGGGCCGGAAGATGTTGGAACATCTTTATTGACATCAGTCACAGAAACATTTGGGGTGGAAGATGTTGGGACATCTTCATCAGCTTCAGGGACAGCAACATCTGGGTTGGAAGATGTTGGAACATCTTTCTCAGCATCAGGAACAGAGGCGTCTTTCAAAATGCTACTCACAATACTGCGGATTTTCTTGTCCATCTCCGTGTCTACTTCCCTAGGACTTGTTGCAAGGCTAGGGTTTTCAGCAATCTTCACTCCCTGTTGTCTTCTGGGAACCAGTTTCTCAGGGACAGAAGCTTGACCAGGAATTATTTGTATGGGTTGGATGTTGAATTCAGGTTGTTCCTGGTGCGGAGATGATGGTACAGAGGGTGAACCAGAAGCTGAAATTTCTTTTGGTGAGGTAGCCATGGAAAAGCAGAGCGTTTGGAATGGTTTCGCAAATTTCTGAGAGCTATTGGGAAATGCTGAAGACGGGATTACCACGACAATATAAGTTTGAATGAGGAATATAGAGGGGCGTGTGAAGCAACGGTCGAATTCGTTTTGGCTTAGTAGTGAACGTGCTATTAATGTTAAGTGATTCATTTGGGCACGTTCAGATTGCAGTAGCTGCTATAATTCCTCTAGCAGACAAATGCCCAGCTTGCCCCTCAGTTTTTCAAACTGATTTGCATCCAATGCCTTTGTGAAAATATCTGCTATTTGTTCCTCAGTGTCAACATGCTCCAGTGTGATAACTTTATCATCAACAAGCTCTCTGATATAGTGGTGTCTAATGTCAATGTGCTTGGTTCTGCTGTGTTGCACAGGATTTTTAGAAATATTAATAGCACTCAAGATGTCACAGTATAATGTCATGACATCTTGTTCGACATTGTACTCTTTGAGCATCTGCTTCATCCAAACTAGTTGTGAACAGCTGCTTCCTGCTGCAATATACTCGGCTTCTGCAGTAGATAGGGACACACAGTTCTGCTTCTTGCTGAACCATGAAATAAGATTGTTGCCCAGATAGAAGCATCCACCAGAAGTGCTTTTTCTGTCATATGCACTTCCGGCCCAATCAGCATCACAATACCCAACCAGCATTGAATCTCAACAATGACAGTACATAATCCCATAGTCACTGGTGCCATTTACATATTTCAGAATTCTCTTTACTTGAGTCAAGTGACTTATCTTAGGATTGGCTTGATATCTTGCACAAACACCTACTGCATAGGTGATGTCGGGTCTGCTAGCTGTTAAATATAGTAAGCTCCCAATCATGCTTCTGTACAGACTTTGATCAACACTGGTGCCAGCTTCATCTTTTGACAGCTTCAAGTGGGTAGGTGCAGGTGTTCTTTTATGGCTGGCATTCTCCATCCCAAACTTCTTGACAATGTTCTTTGCATACTTGCTTTGAGAGAGGAATATGGAGTCTTCCATCTGCTTCACTTGGAGTCCCAGAAAATAAGTCAGCTCTCCAACAAGACTCATCTCAAATTCAGATTGCATCTGTTGAACAAAATGTCGAAGCATCTCATTCGACATCCCTCCAAACACAATGTCATCAACATATATCTGTGCTATCATCAAGTTTTCAGCATCTTGTTTGACAAAGAGAGTCTTGTCAATTCCTCCCTTCCTATACCCTTGCTGAGTAAGGAACTCTGTTAGCCTTTCATACCAAGCTCTTGGAGCTTGCTTCAATCCATAGAGAGCCTTCTTGAGCCTGTATACATGATCTGGATGAGTCGGGTCTACAAATCCCTTTGGCTGCTCCACATAGACTTCTTCATTCAGGTATCCATTCAGAAATGCGCTCTTCACATCCATCTGGTACATCTTGAATTTGAGGATGCAAGCTACACCAAGTAATAATCTGATGGACTCAAGTCTAGCAACTGGGGCAAAAGTCTCATCAAAGTCTACACCTTCAATCTGAGTGTAGCCTTGAGCAACCAGTCTGGCCTTGTTTCTGGTTATGACACCTTCTTCATTGGTTTTGTTCTTGAAGATCCACTTGGTGCCAATCACATTAGTTCCCTCGGGTCTCGGAACTAGCTCCCAGACTTCATTCCTTTTGAATTGCTCCAATTCTTCTTGCATAGCATTGATCCAGAACTCATCAGTCAGTGCCTCTTTCACATTCTTGGGCTCAATTTTGGAGACAAAACATGAGTTGGAGATAATCTCAATCTCCCTTGATCTTGTAGTGACTCCTCTGTTTGGATCTCCTATAATCAGCTCCTTGGGGTGCATCTTCTGGATTCTAATGGAGGGTCTCTTGTCAGGTTGGTTGATGTTTGATTCATCTGTAGCAGAATCAGAGTTTTCTACATTTTCTGCACTTTTAGCTGTATCTGCTACATTGTCTCCCGATGTTCTGACATCTTCTTCGACATCCTTCTTTCTTGCTGGAGTTAGATCATCAACAACCACATTGATGGATTCCATCACAGTTCTGGTTCTGGAATTGAATACTCTATATGCTCTGCTGTTTGTAGAGTATCCCAGGAATATTCCTGCATCACTCTTGGGATCCATCTTTCTCCTTTGCTCTCTATCTGCCAAGATGTAACATGGACTTCCAAAGATGTGGAAGTGCTTGACAGATGGCTTCCTCCCTTTCCAGATTTCATACAGAGTGGTTGGAGTCCCTCTTCTGAGTGTGACTCTGTTGTGGATGTAGCATGCTGTGTTCATGGCTTCAGCCCAGAGATTATAGGGAAGTTCTTTGGCATGAAGCATGACCCTAGCAGCCTCTTGCAAAGTCCTGTTTTTCCTCTCAACTATGCCATTCTGTTGTGGTGTAATGGCTGCAGAGAACTCATGAGTGATGCCTTCAGATGTGCAGAATTCAGTAAACCTGCTGTTTTCAAATTCTCTGCCATGGTCACTCCTGATTCTCTTGATGACACAGTCTTTTTCTCTTTGAAGTCTTAGACTCAACTCCTTGAATACTTCAAAGGTGTCTGATTTCTCTCTGATAAAGTAGACCCAGGTAAATCTGGAGAAATCATCCACAACAACATAGGCATACCTCTTTCCTCCAAGGCTTTCAACTTGCATAGGCCCCATCAAGTCCATGTGAAGTAGTTCCAGCACCCTGGAAGTGGTCTGATGTTGAAGCTTCTGGTGGGACATCTTGACTTGCTTTCCAATCTAACATTCACCACAGATTCTGCCTTCTTCTATTTTCAGATTGGGAATGCCTCTAACAGCACCTTTGTCAATGATTTTCTTCATGCCTCTTAAGTGCAGATGTCCAAATCTTTGATGCCATATTCTGACTTCATCTTCTTTGGAGGATAGACATGTGGAGGAGTAACTGGTTTCTTGAGGTGTCCATAGGTAACAGTTGTCCTTTGATCTGCTGCCCTTCATTAGAACTTCACTCTTCTCATTTGTCACCAAGCATTCTGACTTTGTGAAGTTTACATTGAATCCTTCATCACACAACTGACTGATGCTGATCAAGTTTGCAGTCAGTCCCTTCACCAGCAGTACTTTGTCCAGACTAGGAAGTCCATCATGAGCTAGCTTTCCCATTCCAGTGATCTTTCATTTAGAGCCATCTCCAAATGTCACATAGCTAGTGGAGCAAGGTTCAATGTTCACCAGGAATTCTTCAACTCCTGTCATGTGTCTGGAACAGCCGCTATCTAGGTACCAATCTTCCTTAGCTGATGCTCTAAGTGAAGTATGAACAACAAGACTAACAGTCTTGTGTTTTGGAACCCACATCATCTTCCTTCCACTGCTGCTCCCTTGAGTTCCATGATGTGGATGGCCATGTAAATGATAGCAAAAGGGCTTTATGTGACCATACCTGCCACAGTAGTGACACCTCCACTTCTTTCTTTTGCTCCTTTTCTGCTGCGTTCCATGATGTCGAGACCGATGTTGTGACATCGTGGCTCCAGTGCTGTTTTTGGCAGGAACAAATTCTGTCATGGTTGTTCTGCCAGCAGACTTAGGATTAAACCCAAGTCCTCTCTGGTTTCCAACATTCTTCCCAAGCTGTAGCACCTCATCAAGCACATCTGAGCCTTTATTCAGCATCTTTATTGACTTTGTCATATTTTCCAGTTTAGAATTCAGAAGGCCAACTTCTCCTTTAAGCTCAGAGATCTCCTCTTCATGTGCCTCCTTTTCAGCCTCCAGATTTGCAATGACCTTCTTCAGTTGTGCTTCTTGCTGAAGAATCTCCTCACTTTTGATGCATAGTTCTCTATAGGATGTGGCAAGCTCATCAAAAGTGATTTCACTGTCTGTATCACTTGAATCTTCAGCAGATTCAAATCTCCCAGTGAGTGCATTTACATCTCTGTCAGAATCACTTTCTTGTTCACTCTCTGTATCATCAGACCGACACACAGAAAGTCCTTTCCTCTGCTTCTTGAGATGAGTGGGACATTCAGCTATGATGTGTCCATAGCCTTCACACCCATGGCATTGAATTCCTTTGCTGTGACTGGGCTTTTCATCTGACCTTTTCTGGTATTTGCTACCTTTCCTGATGTCGAAAGGGATGTTCTGGACATGTGGTTTCTGCCTCCTGTCCATTCTGTTCAGCTCTTTGTTGAACTGCTTTCCAAGGAGCACAACTGCCTTAGTCAGACCTTCATCAGTGTCCAGGTCACACTCATCTTCTTCTTCTTCATCATTGGACACGAAAGCCAGATTCTTGCTCTTCTTTTCAGCCCTATCCGAGAGTCCTAGCTCAAAGGTTTGAAGGGAACCAATGAGTTCATCTACTCTCATGTTGCAAATGTCTTGGGCCTCCTCTATTGCAGTGACTTTCATGTCAAATCTCTTAGGCAAGGATCTGAGGATCTTTCTTACCAGCTTTTCATCTGTCATCCTCTCTCCCAAGGCAGTGCAAGCATTGGCAATTTCAAGAATGTTCATGTGGAAGTCATGAATACATTCTTCCTCCTTCATCTTCAGATTTTCGAATTTTGTAGCCAATAGTTGCAATCTGGACATCTTCACTTTGGAGGTTCCTTCATGAGTGGTTTTCAGGATCTCCCATGCATCTTTGGCCACTGTGCATGTGTTGATCAGTCTGAAGATATTCTTGTCAACTCCATTGAATAGAGCATTCAAAGCTTTGGAGTTTCCAAGTGCCAATTCGTCTTCTTCTTTAGTCCAGTCTTCTTCTGGCTTCAATTCATCAGTGGGCTTTCCTTCTGTGTCCAGCATCTTGGGATGTTCCCAGCCTTTGATGACAGCTTTCCAGGTTCTGCTATCCAGTGATTTGAGGAAGGCCACCATCCTTGCTTTCCAGTATTCATAGTTGGTTCCATCTAGGATTGGTGGTCTGTTCACTGGTCCTCCTTCTTTCTCCATGTTCATCAGAATTTATCTCCCTAGATCTCACTCAGTGATTTCGAGTGCCTGCTCTGATACCAATTGAAATTCTGATACTGGGGACAGATGTCGTACAGGATGTCACAACATCACGCTTCAGAACATGCAGATTGTGTGTGTCCGTATGAACAGATTAAACAAGTAAATAACACAAGAGAATTGTTAACCCAGTTCGGTGCAACCTCACCTACATCTGGGGGCTACCAAGCCAGGGAGGAAATCCACTAAAATAGTGTTAGTTCAAGGTCTAACAGCCACTGTTTACAACCTTATCACCTAACCACTACCCGTGCGACCTCTACCTAAGAGCCACTCTTAGATATGAGAAACCCCGCTCACTCCCTCTCAAACACTCTCCCGTGTTTACAATTAAATCAAAGACACACCAGAGATCAACTCTGAACAAAAGGGATCAACCCTACACACTAGAGATCAACTCTACACACAAGAGATCAACTCTACACACTCAGGTCCAACACTTGATGTTAGGGTACCATCAAGGTGGCTCACAAAACACCCAAGTCCCAAAACTCACAAAATAACTCTTCAATCCCGGACTTGGTACAGAACTCGTGCAGCCTCCATGGTTATATAGCAGTGTGCGTATCTGGGCTGCAACAGCTTGTGCTGGAGGAGATCTATCATTCTTCCTGAAAATCTGCACTTAAAGATCTAAAAGATACAGTTTGATCTTTTAGTTTTTATCTTTAATCTTTAATCCCTGAACGAACTCTTCTACTTTGAAATTCGAACTTTAATTATCTTTCAATTCGTTCCTAAAGATAGATCATCTAATCTCTTGCTAACTGCACAATAATCTGTTAAAGATATAACAGATTTATGTGTCCAGTATTTTCGGGCAAGATGTCAGGACATCGTATCCGACATCGTGGATCCTGCAGCTTCAATGCTTCATTTGACATTTTATCTTGACTTATGCATTGTGCAGCAACTCCAGTATTTTCGGGCAGGATGTCAGGACATTGTATCCGACATCGTGGATCCTGCAACTTCAATTCTTCATTTGACATTTTATCTTGCCTTGTGCATTGTGCAGCCCGATCTTATTCCTTGACATAACGTTGGACATCATGTGCAGCAACTCCAGCTTTCCTTCATTGTCTAAGTGCTTATGTTTTAACAAAATCTTAGCCAATCTTTTAAAACTCCGTAGAGCTAAGCACTAACAGGAATGACCAAATTTTGTCTCCGCATGTCATCGGGCCCGCCGCCTCTGGATGACAAAGGGTGCAGAATGACCAAATTTTGTCTCTGCGTGCCATCGGACACGACTGTGTCTGAATGGCAAAGGGGTGCGGAATGACCAAATTTTGTCTCCGCGTGTCATCGGGCCCGCCGCCTCTGGATGACAAAGGGTGCAGAATGACCAAATTTTGTCTCTGCGAGTCATCGGACACGACTGTGTCTGAATGGCAAAGGGGTGCGGAATGACCAAATTTTGTCTCCGCATGTCACATGACCTCAGGGTCAGTATGACAGATCTTGTGGGGCGGCCGACAAAAGCAAGGCTCTTGCTCCTACGTATCCTCCAATGAGGAACTCAGACCTACGTAGTTCTGGATAACTTGTGAGACTTGAAAAAGTCTCCACCGGAAGATGCTGATATCTCCGGAAAGGGTGCAAATGACCACACTGGCCTTTGCTCATCAATCACACTTGGGTCACTAAATGACGAGGTGCGGATAACCGTAAGGTGTCTCCGCAGGCTACCAGCTCTTGGGTCATGACAACAAAAGGTGGTGTGGTCGACAAAAGCGAGGCTCTTGCTCCTACGTATCCTCCAATGAGGAACTCAGACCTACGTAGTTCTGGATAACTTGTGAGACTTGAAAAAGTCTCGGTGTTTTCTCCACTAAAATGCAAACATGCTTTAGCAAAGAGACAAATATTCCAACCGATTAGAGCAGCGTATGCTTTTTTGAGTGAAAAACAATGCGTCTACCAGGGAAGGAGAGTCTGCTGATGAAATCCCCCATAACCTTAACTGAGATTTTGGATGTTAGCATTTCGTTTCTAAATGACCATTTAGAGGAAACACTGGGTTCGACAAAATAGAAGAAAATCACTCAAAGTGTATCAATCTTGCACAGGTAAGTGTTTCATCCTAATTCCGAACCATAGATATGTCATGATTTGATTTTGCAAATTATTTCCTATCAAATCAAAAATTACATGCGTGATCATGGATCAATAGGACTTCCCTTGGAAACGGGTTCTTTTGGTGGGTTTTTCGGCTTTTGTGTGTTTTTGGCTTTTGATTTTTCGTTGGCTTTTTCCTTTTCTGTTTTTGTTTAGTGCGGGGCGAAAAAGTCGCTAGCGCACAAGATTTTGGTTGGCAATTAAAGGGAGAAGACCATTTTAGGTCATGGTTTCCTTTCCTTCTTTTTGTTCATTTGGTGACAATTCTGTATTGTTCAGATATTGTCCGGTCCAAAGACCTCTCTGCACATTTCTTCTGGTTTCTTTGACCAGGAGCTTTCTTTTTTTTTTTCACTTTCTCCCATTCTTTGGTTGGGAATTTTCTTTCTTTTCTTTTTTCTTTCTCCCACTCTTTGATTGGGAATTTCCTTGCTTCCTTTTCTCCTTTGATTGGAAATTTTCCTTCTCTTTTTCTTTGATTGGAAATTTCCCTTCTCTTCTTTTTTTGCTTCCGAGGGTAAGGATTGACATTGTCACCCTGGGTCAAGGTTTATGGTGAGTCAGGATTTTGGCTCAAGACTTGTAGAATGGCTAGGCATGATACATGTCAGGGTTTGGTTTGGTTCAAGGATAAAAGGGATGCCCCACATTATTTCCATGACACAAATGCAAAAATGATGATTTGGAAATTTTATGCAAAACTGGTCATGCATGCATCTATGCGGACACTTAAATGTCAAATTTTATGGTTATGTGATGCTAGGGCTCAGGATTCATTTCCTCTATTTTAAATCAACCCAATGTTTCCAAAATATGTTCTTTTATCAATTTGTGCATTCATCCGAGTCCATTTCGGGCGTCCGGGAAAATTTTCACAGCATTCACCCTTCAGGTGTATACACATTTTTTCAAAAATTGGTTATGATCAGTGAATTTTTTTTCAAAGAAAAGTTGGAAGTTATCTCTTTCAAAAGCATGTTGGTTTTTTAGCTAGATAACTTATTTTTCTTTTTTCTCTTTTTTTTTTCATTTGTTCATTTCTTTTTCTCGTTTGTTTTTGTTTTTTTTTCCTTTTTTTTTCATGAGGTATTTTGCTACCTAAACATGTGTATATTTTTGTGAGGTACTTTTGCTATATACATGCATATCCAAGGTATCTTGCTACCTAAACATACATATATATATTTTGTGAGGTAGTTGTTTGCTACCTAAATTACATACATGCATATCTAAGGTATTTTTCACTACCTAAACACGCATACATATATTTTGTGAGGTATGACTACCTTCCAAGCTTGTGCTCGTTTTATTTAAATTCTTAGGATCATGAGCAACTAGGTGTGTCCCAATAAGACTTGAGAAACAAAAGGTGATCAAATAGCAAGCAGAAATTTAAAAGTTACTAGGTTGCCTCCTAGTAGCGCTTCTTTAACGTCTTGAGCTGGACGCCTTATGACTTGTCGGTCACTGACCTAATACTTTGCTTACCTTTGGCTTTGGACTTGGTCGCCTATGGGTCGGCCATGTGTTGTAGGCAACTCTCTAACCTTTTTATGGATGAGCTGAGGTGAACTCTAGAGGTGGTGGCGGTGTGTCTATTGCCCGCTACCGGCCATCCCAATGTTGATGTGGTGTTTCGCCCTGCGCCTGCCTGGGGGCGCAGTACTTCTTGATGAAAGCTTGATTGGTAGGGGGGGCCTGATGACCTTGCTGGGGGCGTCAGGCACTCCCTAGAACTGACAGAGACTCGTAATTAGAGCTTGACAACTCCAAGACCCTGTTGGACTTCTTCGGGTCCACTGGGTGTCTTGCAGGCACGATCCCTGCAAACAATAGATGAAATCAGAAACCAGTTGAGCGATCTGCATACTTACCTATGATGACGTGACCTTGCCGGGGGGGTACGGGCACCCTGTTGGACTAATAGAGGCCCGTAACCAGAGCTGGAAACCCCGGGGCCCTATTGGACTTTTCCGGGTCTACTGGGTATCTTGTGGGTGCGATCCCTGCGAACAATAGATGGTATCAGAAATCAGTTGAACCATATGCATACTTACCCATGTTGGGACGACACAGACCAACTGATACTTTTGTAGGGGGAGATTGGCATTGCGGTCGCTGGGCAGAATGTTGCTAAGTAGCAATGTCATCTATATCTGTGTAAGAGTGGTCATGTTGGTGCGCATGATCCGCACTCGTCTCTTTGCAGCGGCATGGGTGAAATCTTGCCCCGGTATGCATAGTAGCTGTGTCATAGCCTCCCTTTCTGGTTGTGCTCGCACAGTTGGCCCTCCTCCAATATCAGGGGGTGGCCCAGGAACTGTTAAAAGGAAACTACTGGTCCCTTAACCGGGAGTGCAAGTCTCGGTTAAGCATTTAAGGACAGAGGACCTTAAATTCTCTTAAGGTGCAGATGTGGAGCACTGAAAATGAGGACACGTAGCCCTCTAAAGGTGAGGGCGTGCAGCCCTCTCAAGGCAAGGATGTGTAGTCCTCTGGAGGTGAGGGCGTGCAGCCCTCTGTTGGCGAGGACGTGTAGTCCTCTTCAAGGTGAGGGCGTACAGCCCTCTGTTGGCGAGGACGTGTAGTCCTCTCAAGGTGAGGGCGTGCAGCCCTCTGTTGGCGAGGACATGCAGTCCTCTCAAGGTGAGGGCGTGCAGCCCTCTGTTGGCGAGGACGTGCAGTCCTCTCAAGGTGAGGGCGTGCAGCCCTCTGTTGGCGAGGACGTGCAGTCCTCTCAAGGTGAGGGCGTACAGCCCTCTGTTGGCGAGGACATGCAGTCCTCTCAAGGTGAGGGCGTGCAGCCCTCTGTTGGCGAGGACGTGCAGTCCTCTCAAGGTGAGGGCGTGCAGCCCTCTGTTGGCGAGGACGTGCAGTCCTCTCAAGGTGAGGGCGTGCAGCCCTCTGTTGGCGAGGACGTGCAGTCCTCTCAAGGTGAGGGCGTACAACCCTCTGTTGGCGAGGACGTGCAGTCCTCTCAAGGTGAGGGCGTACAGCCCTCTGTTGGCGAGGACATGCAGTCCTTTGATGGCGAGTGCGTGTAGCCCTCTAAAGGTGAGGACATGTAGCCCTCTGAAGGTGAGGACATGCAGTCCTCTGATGGCGAGGGCGTGTAGCCCTCTGAAGGTGAGGACGTGTGGTCCTCTAAAGGTGAGGGCGTGTAGTCCTACGAAGGTGAGGACATGCAGTCCTCTGATGGCGAGGGCGTGTAGCCCTCTGAAGGTGAGGACATGCAGTCCTCCGATGGCGAGGGCGTGTAGCCCTCTGAAGGTGAGGACATGCAGTCCTCTGATGGCGAGGGTGTGTAGCCCTCTGAAGGTGAGGACATGCAGTCCTCTGAAGGCGAGCCAATAGGTACAAGTACCAAAGGACTTTAACCTTACAAGAAAGCAAGAGGTTAATTCTTTGAGAGGGCCTCTCATCTATTCACTTATTACCTAATATGAACATGATGATTTTTTGGGGATGCAAATGTATGCAACCTTCATCTTGAAATGCAGTAAATGCAGGCTTTGTATGCAATAATGCAATGTTATGGAAAATTGTACAATGTTCATGACATTCTTTCCCTATTTTGTGATTTTGATTTTGATTTGATTATTTTTTTGGAAAACACAAATTGACTGTCCTTTTGAAAGAGGTGATAGTCCATGCAACCTTATCCTATCTTTTTGCAAATCTCTTCGGGAATTCCCTCAGAGTGTATGTTCTTTTTGATTTAATCACTTGACCATTTTGATTTAATCACTTGACCATTTTGGAGTGACGACAATGGAGCCATTTGATGTTTAATCAATCCATTGAAATCCTAGGGTTTGTCCCCCCCCTTTTTTTGTTTAAGAACATCGACGGGTGAGAACTTTTGATCGGCCCGTATGTTCACTTGAGGCTCATGCACGGTGCCCCTCATTGCCCCAGTGTAAGGCTTTGAGGTACCAATCGTTGTCTTTTGTCATGACCTTGTAGGAGGGAACCTATTGGGTGAGAACTTCTAATCCGCCCCTAGGTTCACTTGAGGCTTATGCACGATGCCCCTCATTGCCCCAGTGTAAGGCTTTGAGGTACCAATCGTTGTCTTGTTTTCATAGCCTCGTAGTGAGGAAGAATGAAAGAAGCAGTTGATTCTTGCAAAAAGAATTTTTCCAAGGACGAGAAATAGTTAAAGGATTTTTTGATGGATTAAGTCAAATGACTCCTATGTAGAAGCAAGATGTTTTGATGTTTTGATGATGCCAAAGGATCAAGTACTTCCAAGTTTTATTCAAGACAAGAATCCAAGAATCCAAGAAAATCAAGATATATGATCAAGTTGATCTCTAGAATCTTAGGAAGAAGTTTCCAAATTGAAAAAGCAAAAGGTTTGGCCAAAGAATTCTATCTAAATCATTTTAAATTGAGATTCACTCTCTGGTAATCAATTACCAGCAGCTGAAAATGTTTATAACAGTCACTAGAAATTCGAATTCAAAATTTATAATGTGTAATCGATTACACATGGATGGTAATTGATTACCAGCAGTTTATTCAAATTTTAAAGCCTGTGATCGATTACACAAGTCTTGTAATCGATTACCAGAGGAGATTTTCAGAAAATAATTTCCAAGAGTCACATCTATTCAAATGGTTTATGAATGGCCATCAAAGGTGACTTGGAAACACGAATTTAAAGAGAGTTTTCATTGCCCAAAAAGTTTTATCCTCTCAAAAGATTAAGAGTTTTTCTGAACTGAAATGTCTTATCCTCTCAAAAAGATTCCTTGGTCAACCACTTGCATATTCAATAAGGAATTTTGATTGGTCTTCATTGTACAATCTATCTTTTTCAAGAGAGATTTCTTCTTCTCTTCTTCTTACTTTTGGAAAGGGATTAAGAGACCGAGAGTCTCTTGTTGTAGAGGATTCCTGAACACAAGGGAAGGGTTATCCTTGTGTAGTTCAGACTTTGTAAAAGGAGTTTTACAAAGAGAGTGGAAAATCTCAAGTGGGTTGCTTGAGGACTGGACGGGAAGTGGCCGAACCAGTATAAATCAAGTTTGCATTCCTCTCTTCCCTTAAACTTCTTTTATTTATTGCTATTTATCTTTTGCTTTAAAGAAGTTTATTTTGAATTGTCTTTTGAGTAATTCATGTTAAGGGTGCATTGTTAATCCAAAAAGAGAGAGTGAAAGTTTAATTGGGGAATAGTCTTTGTATCTTAATTCAACCCCCTTTTTCTTAAGGTAACTGAGGCCATTTGTCCAACATCCTATTCTTGACAACTCGCTTCTCTAAGAAGACAAACTTTCTGGAATGATAAAATGAAGTCACATGAACGTCTATATTTTTTACTTGAAAACACAGTCAATCAAATGCCTTTTTTTATCTTTTTTTATTTTGAAAATTATTTTTTTATTTTGAAACTTTTGTTTTGAACTTTACTCGTTGTTTTACGGCACCCCCACCAACGTGCAAGACGAGTAATCTCTGATTGAACAGTCTTAGAAGTCAACACTCAGGAGCGCAGGTCGCTTGAGCAAACAGACCAATGGCTTGCACCCACATTCCAGTGAAAGTTGAATAAGCAAACATGCGTTTGTGAGAGGATGAGGGACAAAGATATCAACTTTATCCATTTCATTTAACATTGTAATTGTGGTTTATAATAATAGCATAAACTTGGAAATCCTGATGAGTCATTAGAGACACCTAACAACAGCCTTCAAAATTGCCCCATGTGTGGCATCTCTTGTCAATGTCAGGATTTACACGCAATTCTCCTCAAATTTCAGACAGCCCGCATCAATTAGACCTTGCACCTTACGCTTCAGAGCCCTACAATGCTCAATGGAACGCCCCGGGGCTTCTCCGTGACAAGCACACGTTGCGTTCGAGTCGTATTCTCGGAGAAATGGAGGTTGATGAACCCTGGCTAGGGTTATGGTTACCATTGAATTATCAAGTAGATATGGGAGCAAGTCAGCATAGGACACTCGAATTGGGGTGATTTCTACAGGCTTTCTCGCTGCAAAATTCCTTTTTGTTGGTGTTTTTTTGGTTTGTGCTAAAGGTGGTCTTCGTCATTGGAAGTGCGGTAGACAGGCTTTGTGGTTGATTTAGGGATGGCCTTTGTGGATAACTGGGTGGTGGGTAAGGAGGAGGTTTGTTATTGGCTGAGTAATGACATTGTTGGGTTGGTGGGAAACTTGGCCATATAGGAATGGCAGTCATAGCATGGGTTTCTCCCTCTTTCTCACCCTCTTCATTTGCCCCAGTTTTCTCAGTCGTCCTAGTAGGATGATCAAATTTGCCTCTTTTCGGACCCACATTGATCCTTTCACTGGCGAAGACCAAATCTGCAAAGCTTTGAGGGTGCGTAGCCCACCATCTTTTCATAGTAGAGTACTGATAATGTGTCTACCATCACGATTATCGTCTCCCTTTTTTGCACATGTTCTGTAGTTGCATCCTATCCGGAACCATATCAGAATAGTACTGATACTGCCTAACGAAGGCAACCATTAGCTCCTTCCAAGTATGGACTCGGGAAGGTTCCAAGTTAGTGTACCAGGTAACAGCTACCCCAGTAAGACTTTCTTGGAAGAAATGTATTAGCAATACATCTTTAGATGGTTCTTGGGACAAGTAGTCCCCTTGTACTTGTCAAAGTCCAGCACCTTGAACTTGGGAGGGGTGATGATATTAGGTACTAGGAACAACTCTTCTAGGTTAGCAAAGGCATAATCTTCACCTCCTTCAATGGCCCTGAGCCTTTCCTCTAGATGATCCGCCTTTCCCTTTTCGGCCATAGCAGGAGGGGCTCTTCCCACCGCAAAATGCAATGGTTGTGGTTGTGGGCGAAACTGAGGGCCCTCCAAAGTGTTTTCAAAGGGTATACCACCAACTGCTTGCCCTTCAGTGGCATATCCAAGCCAAGGCTCGAAGTCAGCTAGATTGAGGTGGGGAATTTCATGTGTCTCCCGCATGGTTTGAGAGATATGTGCCTGATCAGATTGAGGTTATTGGTTCTCAATGAGTATTGGAGTGGAGTTATTGAGATTTTCATTGAGAGTGTATGCCACATTGGGTGGTGTATAGTTGGGAGGCAAGCCATATGATGGGAAGGCGTGCTCGTTTTGAATTTGCACATCACGGGGTCGTCCGTACTTCCCAAATCTTTGCCTACCATATTTGAGGTTGGATGATTCATTTGGTTGATGCCGGATGGGGACGTCGGGTTCACCTTAGCAACAACGCTGGTAGCGGCAATTGCAACCGCATTATCTTCTTCACGCTCATCATGGCCTCCATCATTGTGGCCATTTTCTCTTTAATTGCCTCCATGTCGGCCTTCATCTTCTCTTGTATCTCCTCTACTTCACCCATTACTCTAGCTCTAGCACGAGTTCGGTAAGGGCGCCGTAAAGCGTGTCCTTTTCTTTTTTATGACAATGATTAAGTTCATTTTATTTTATTTTATTTTATTTTTCAAGGAAAGAATGCAATGAGCAATGCAACCAATGAAAAGCATGGATGTATGCGAATGATGTACAGTTGAAGTATTGCGAATTTTTACGCAGGATATGGGGTTGAATCAATTTAGATTTTCAACATGATCCATGACATCTTTGTCAAGGTGAAACTGGAAGTAACAAGGACATCAACAATCCTAAATATGTTTGGCAGTAGACGAAGCAGTGATGTGACTTGATTCATCTTTTGCCCCAATCTTGCAAGACGGTTACTTCCATATTTCAACTTGACTTGATGAACCTTTTTGTAAAAGCATGAGCTTGGTTCAACCCTATAATCCAAGGAATGGCAATTCTGATCGCCAATACTTCAACAACATGTCATAGGGATGAATGACTCGGGCATACTTTAAGCTTATGCACGGAAAATGTAATTATGAAATTGAGATGCCCGAAGAAACACCATTTCCTAGTTAACCATGCATTAGGTACCATGTTCAATTATTTTGTTTTGTTGTTGTGTGTGTTTTTTTTTAGAAATGGGTTTATGATCCCAACATGGTTGGCTCATGGTGCCTAACACATGCAACTAAGAATGTAGTGTGAAGTTTCACACTTCCCCCTTTTTGTTTTTGTAGAGGAAAACACAAGGATGAGCAAACATGAAAACAAATGGTATGCAATTTTGCAGATCAAAAAGTTTGTTGAATGTATATGCATGATGATGCCATGACACATGCAAAATGTGAGGCTGGAATATGATAACGGACAAATGCAGGAACGATATGTTCATTATGATGTTATGAAGAGATGCTTATGCGATGCATGATATGAATGCATTTTACGGACACGAGAGCCCCGAAAATTATCTCTTCTTACTTGCGCATTTGGGGGCGCAGTGCCCCATGTGTACAATTAAGAAGGTGATATGGACCTTCCGGCTTCCCGTGACAAAGGACGAGACCAACATACAATGCATGCTAGAGATAAAATGTGGGAGTGACTTGATTCGCACTGATTTTTGGAGTAAAAACGTGGGATAAACTCATTTTTTTTCAAAAAGTTATAACTAGTCAAGATCTGAGCGACAATACAAACTTCCTAGCGGTTTCTAATCATATGGTCCATTAAGTCTATCATATACTGACAATAGCTGAGAAGTCCGTGGATCTCCTTGGGGGCGGAGTAGGTGTCCGCCATTGCTTTGGCCTTGGCTAGCAATCGGGGAAGTTCTTGACTCCTGTTCAAAGTAAGAGCAAATCGGTCCGTCCATATTGTTTCCTCTTGGTGCAATGAATCAATTACCCTTTCCCTTGCTTCCCTTTCTGCTGATATCTTGGCGTACTCATCCTCTAGCCTTTGCTCGTGAGTCGCTGCTAGATTTAGCTTCTCTTTGCACTCATCGATGATGGCCCACATATTCCCTTCAGTCTCGCTTAACTGTTGGGACAAATTTCTTTTCGACCTAAGGCAAGCCTTTAGCTCGTCCTTCAAGATCATGCCTTTGACCCGTGATGATTCCTTTCACCTCTTCGGAGCTTGAGCTCACTATTGCTGCCCTATAAAGCCCCTCAAAACTTTGTTTTGGTCGTGTTCTTCCTTTCAGGCCTTCTTGGTTTCTCATTCCAAGGCTTCAGCTGTGGCCATATTGACGTCCCTTAGTTCATCATACTCTTTTCAGACTTTGATGGCTATGGACTTGAACTTCTCTTCGACTACCCGGGCTCTTTCAAGCTCTGCCTTTAGGGCTTGTACCTCATCACTTTCTTCTGAAGCTTTAACCTCATCGTCTCTCACAGTCTTTAGATTTGGGAGCCAATCCAATCCTCGTGTTTGGACTCTCAGCCACTTATGATAGCCGCCGATGATCTCATTACGGCTTCCCCTAAGCTCTATGTCCTTTCTTCACGCCGCATCCCATGCCTTGCGAACTCCTTGGAGTACCCTCACGTTGTGGTCACTGAAACCCCGTGCGATGAAGGGCGTGATGCTTTCGTCTGATGGCACTCCTCTCATGGGGTAGCCAAGCTGTCTTATGGCGAGGACGGGATTATAATTAATACAACCCCTTGTTCCATCAAGGGAACATTTGGACATCCTTCGTATGAAGATAGAATCCTGATTCTTCCTTCCTTCTTGGAGAAAAAGGTGTGAAACCAGCCACACATAGAGAGCCAGTGCACAACAAACAATTCTTGCGCCACTCTTTTCACATCCCCGGTCGAACGTGTCATACATGGCCAAAATGGCGACGACCGGGCTTTCCTTGCCATGATGAAAGGCGAGGAAAGCGTCGATCGCTGCTAGGTCCACTAACCCTTCCATATTTGGAAAGAGGACACCTCCAAAGATCAAAAGTGCCAAGATGTCAATAAAGGAAGCCCATTCGCCTTGATTTTGCCAAGGCCTTTGCCCTTTCCTCCACACACTTCCTTGGTACTCCGACTACTCCATTTCTGTTTTGCTTTACACGGTCCAACTCTTGTGCTGAGATTTTCACTACCTTGGCAACTCTTGTCATGGAGGGATAGAACCCAGAGAAAAGATATGGCTTCCTTCCTCCCAGTGGGCATCCCAGGATTTCTTCAAACTCTTTCACAGTCGGCACTAGCTGGAAGTCCTCAAATGTGAAGCACCTTAGGGGCTGGTCATAATACTGGGAAAGGGATGCAATCGGTTCCATGGAGACTTCTACCCTATCTAGGTCCCAAATCTTACCATAGGCTTTGCGGAAGGCTTGCCGTTGAAGTTGACCCATTAATTGCCCCAACTCTCGTAAACTAGTGACCTCTAAGCTCTTGATTTTGACTTGATAGAACCTCTTTTTAAGCGAAGGCTTTTGACTTGATCCCATGTTTTACTAAAGTGAAATAAAATCCAGTGCGAATCAAAACTCCGACATCTATCATGAGTGGAATGGATGAATGCATGAAGAAATGCATATGACACAGATGCAATTTATGAATATGGGAGCCCGAGAAACTGTCTCCTTCTTAGATACAACGTCTAGGGGTAGCAAAGTGCTCCAACGTATGTATTTAAAACGGTGACACAGACCCTTCGTTGGTTTGTTTACAGAGGGGATCAAGACAGAACCCGTATGCGATGCATATGCAAAAGGCGCAATGCGAGAATGTACATAGTATGACAATATTCACTGAACATAAGCAAAAGGGTATATGATATTTTATGCATGGCAGTGTGAAAAATGGCACGCAGCGTGTTTGCTCCGTGCCCCTATTTAAGGGACCTATAAGGGAGAGAGCTAACTAGGCTTTTAGTGATGTCGCAACCTACCCTTCGGCAGGAGGGCGACGCGAGACTCGCGGGATGCGTGTTCCACGAAAGGAATACGCGCGGAGTCGCCACCAACGTTTATTTGAGGAAAACATCGGAAAAACCGGAAAAGACGCGATCTACGAACTTTTAAGTGAAAGGTTCGGGAGTTGTATTTACGCACGGGGAAGGTATTAGCACCCCACACGTCCGCCCCAAGGGACGGCAGCCTTTAATCGAATGTGCAAACATGACTTTGATTTTTACGTTCCTTTTTATGTCCTTATATCCTTTTATACCCTTTTTATATTTTTCCCTTTTTGTGGTCGACAAGGGTGTTTCCCTTCACTCCTACGTATTCCTCAATTTGGGATGAGAAAATCAGACCTACGTAGTTCTTTTTTTATCAAGTGATTCTTTTTTACTTAAGTGGTGATCATTTTAAGGCGTTGGACCTTAAAAATGATCCATTTTACTTAGTGAGAAATTGAGATGACAAACTTCAAAAGCCTATTTTTGTGGACGAGCTTGACTAGGCGAATTGATTTTAGCCTTTAGTTTCACTTTAGTTATTAATCAATTCGATTAAGAATGAGAAATCCCAAAGAGAAAACGTCCGATTGATTTTCCGCTTTATTTTACTAAAAGATGTCTTTTTGACTATTATATTATTTTTTTACCTCTTTTTGATTTCCAACGTGGTTACGGCACGTCCGAACGGTCGGAATTTATTTTAACCGAAGTTAATGGATAATACAATTCAAACGTTCGGTGGAAATTTATTTTGTTTTTAAGTTAAGCGAGAAATGACTTAAGTAAAATGGCTTAAGCACGTCAACAGGGGGTATAAAAAGTAAACAAAACGAGAATAAAAATGCACGAAACACAATGTGGACCACTACGGGTACATAGAATGAATCGAAAAGCTTGGTTCGAGGTACTTACCCGTTGAAGATCGAAGAACGATGAAGAACGAATGAAGAACGTCGAAGAACGGTTGAAATCTTTGCGAAATTCCTCACGGAAAACGTTACGGAAACGTTTCGGAAGCGCCTCGGCTTAGATTTTCTTCACGGAAACAATTTTTCCAAGCAAATTCGAAAGAGAGAGAAGTGCCTAAGGGGCTGACCCCTTCCTTCTTGCCTTCCTCCCCTATTTATAGCAAAATAGGGGAGGTGGTTGCCGCCCAGCTCGCCCAGGCGAGCTCAGCTCGCCCAGGCGAGCAGGGTTGCTTCCTCCAGAAGCAACCGCCTTCTGGAGGAATATTCCGGAGGGCCCAAGTGGGCCTGGGTGCTATTTGCACCCCCATTTTTACTAAGTACACCCCCCTCTGCTGTTTTTTGGTGATTCTTTTTTCGTAAAGTTACGGAAACTTACGAATTTCGTAACGATACTTGTTTTCTTTCCGTAATGTTACGTGTCGCAACCGACCCTTCGGCGGGAGGGCGACGCGAGACTCGCGGGATGCGTGTTCCACGAAAGGAATACGCGCGGAGTCGCCACCAACGTTTATTTGAGGAAAACGTCGGAAAAACCGGAAAAGACGCGATCTACGAACTTTTAAGTGAAAGGTTCGGGAGTTGTATTTACGCACGGGGAAGGTATTAGCACCCCACACGTCCGCCCCAAGGGACGGCAGCCTTTAATCGAATGTGCAAACATGACTTTGATTTTTACGTTCCTTTTTATGTCCTTATATCCTTTTATACCCTTTTTATATTTTTTTCCTTTTTTGTGGTCGACAAGGGTGTTTCCCTTCGCTCCTACGTATTCCTCATTTTGGGATGAGAAAATCAGACCTACGTAGTTCTTTTTTATCAAGTGATTCTTTTTTACTTTAAGAGGTGATCATTTTAAGGCGTTGGACCTTAAAAATGATCCATTTTACTTAGTGAGGAAATGAAATGACAAACTTCAAAAGCCTATTTTTTATGGACGAGCTTGACTAGGCGAATTGATTTTAGCCTTTAGTTTCACTTTAGTTATTAATCAATTCGATTAAGAATGAGAAATCCCAAAGAGAAAACGTCCACTTGATTTTCCGCTTTATTTTACTAAAAGATGTCTTTTTGATTATTATATTATTTTTTACCTCTTTTTGATTTCCAACGTGGTTACGGCACGACCGAACGGTCGAAATTTATTTTAACCGAAGTTAATGGATAATACAATTCAAACGTTCGGTGGAAATTTATTTTATTTTTAAGTTAAGCGAGAAATGACTTAAGTAAAATGGCTTAAGCACGTCAACAGGGGGTATAAAAAGTAAACAAAACGAGAATAAAAATGCACGAAACACAATGTGGACCACTACGGGCACATAGAATGAATCGAAAAGCTTGGTTCGAGGTACTTACCCGTTGAAGATCGAAGAACGATGAAGAACGAATGAAGAACGTCGAAGAACGGTTGAAATCTTTGCGAAATTCCTCACGGAAAACGTTACGGAAACGTTTCGGAAGCGCCTCGGCTTAGATTTTCTTAACGGAAACAATTTTTCCAAGCAAATTCGAAAGAGAGAGAAGTGCCTAAGGGGCTGACCCCTTCCTTCTTGCCTTCCTCCCCTATTTATAGCAAAATAGGGGAGGTGGTTGCCGCCCAGCTCGCCCAGGCGAGCTCAGCTCGCCCAGGCGAGCAGGGTTGCTTCCTCCAGAAGCAACCGCCTTCTGGAGGAATATTCCGGAGGGCCCAAGTGGGCCTGGGTGCTATTTGCACCCCCATTTTTACTAAGTACACCCCCCTCTGCTGTTTTTTGGTGATTCTTTTTTCGTAAAGTTACGGAAACTTACGAATTTCGTAACGATACTTGTTTTCTTTCCGTAGTGTTACGGAACCTTGCGGATTACATAATCATCCCCTTTTTGACTTACGGAATGTTACGGAACCTCACTTAATTATGCAACGATGCTTCCATTTGATTTCCGGTGTGTCACGGAAACTTACGGATTGTGCATCAATATTTTTTTGGTTTTTCGGCATGTCCTGGAATTTCACAAATTGCCTAATGATGGGTGCCAAGCACCTCACGAGGACCAAAGAATGGTCGCACGTCATCGAGCAAAGGTCCCCGGACGAAATTAGGGTATGACATTACGGAACCTTGCGGATTACATAATCATCCCCTTTTTGACTTACGGAATGTTACGGAACCTCACTTAATTATGCAACGATGCTTCCATTTGATTTCCGGTGTGTCACGGAAACTTACGGATTGTGCATCAATATTTTTTTGGTTTTTCGGCATGTCCTGGAATTTCACAAATTGCCTAATGATGGGTGCCAAGCACCTCACGAGGACCAAAGAATGGTCGCACGTCATCGAGCAAAGGTCCCCGGACGAAATTAGGGTATGACAGTTGCCCCTCTTTACTTGTCTTTTATTGGAGATAAAAGGAAAGTAAAGATAAGACACTAATTTCGTTCCTCTCGATTTGGCAAGAGTCGCGGGTGACCATAAAATCTCCACATGCAAATGACTTGTTGTTCCCAAAATTTCACAAATTGCCTAATGATGGGTGCCAAGCACCTCACAAGGACCAAAGAATGGTCGCTTGTCATCAAGCAAAGGTCCCCGAAAATCAGTGTATGACACTAATTTGGCTCCTCTCGGTTGACGAGAGTCGCGGGCGACCATGAAATTTCCGCATGTAAATGACTTGTTGTTCCCGGAGGAATGCCAAGCACCTCACAAGGACCAAAGAATGGTCGCATGTCATCAAGCAAAGGTCCCCGAAAATCAGTGTATGACACTAATTTCGCTCCTCTCGGTTGACGAGAGTCGCGGGCGACCATGAAATTTCCGCATGTAAATGACTTGTTGTTGCCGGAGGAACAAAAGGTGCAGAAGACTATGTCAGCCTCTGCATGCTATCAAGCGTTCTGTCTTACAGATAGCAAAAGAATGTTTATACGGATAACCACTCGAGTATTTCCGCGTATCATCGGGCCCGCCGCCTCTGGATGATACAAGGGTGCAGAATGACCAAACTTGGTCTCTGCTTGTCATCGGGCCCGCCGCCTCTGGATGACAAATGGGTGCGAATAACCATAAGGTATCTCCGCGTATCATCGGGCCCGCCGCCTCTGGATGATACAAGGGTGCAGAATGACCAAACTTGGTCTCTGCTTGTCATCGGGCCCGCCGCCTCTGGATGACAAATGGGTGCGAATAACCGTAAGGTATCTCCGCGTATCATCGGGCCCGCCGCCTCTGGATGATACAAGGGTGCAGAATGACCAAACTTGGTCTCTGCTTGTCATCGGGCCCGCCGCCTCTGGATGACAAAAGGGTGCGAATAACCGTAAGGTATCTCCGCGTATCATCGGGCCCGCCGCCTCTGGATGATACAAGGGTGCAGAATGACCAAACTTGGTCTCTGCTTGTCATCGGGCCCGCCGCCTCTGGATGACAAAAGGGTGCGAATAACCGTAAGGTATCTCCGTGTATCATCGGGCCCGCCGCCTCTGGATGATACAAGGGTGCAGAATGACCAAACTTGGTCTCTGCTTGTCATCGGGCCCGCCGCCTCTGGATGACAAAAGGGTGCGAATAACCGTAAGGTATCTCCGCGTATCATCGGGCCTGCCGCCTCTGGATGATACAAGGGTGCAGAATGACCAAATTTGGTCTCTGCTTGTCATCGGGCCCGCCGCCTCTGGATGACAAAAGGGTGCGAATAACCGTAAGGTATCTCCGCGTATCATCGGGCCCGCCGCCTCTGGATGATACAATGGTGCAGAATGACCAAACTTGGTCTCTGCTTGTCATCGGGCCCGCCGCCTCTGGATGACAAAAGGGTGCGAATAACCGTAAGGTATCTCCGCGTATCATCGGGCCCGCCGCCTCTGGATGATACAAGGGTGCAGAATGACCAAACTTGGTCTCTGCTTGTCATCGGGCCCGCCGTCTCTGGATGACAAAAGGGTGCGGATAACCGTAAGGTATCTCCGCGTATCATCGGGCCCGCCGCCTCTGGATGATACAAGGGTGCAGAATGACCAAACTTGGTCTCTGCTTGTCATCGGGCCCGCCGCCTCTGGATGACAAAAGGGTGCGAATAACCATAAGGTATCTCTGCATATCATCGGGCCCGCCGCCTCTGGATGACAAAAGGGTGCGGATAACCGTAAGGTATCTCCGCGTATCATCGGGCCCGCCGCCTCTGGATGATACAAGGGTGCAGAATGACCAAACTTGGTCTCTGCTTGTCATCGGGCCCGCCGCCTCTGGATGACAAAAGGGTGCGAATAACCATAAGGTATCTCCGCGTATCATCGGGCCCGCCGCCTCTGGATGATACAAGGGTGCAGAATGACCAAACTTATCTCCGTGTATCATCGGGCCCGCCGCCTCTGGATGATACAAGGGTGCAGAATGACCAAACTTGGTCTCTGCTTGTCATCGGGCCCGCCGCCTCTGGATGACAAAAGGGTGCGAATAACCGTAAGGTATCTCCGCGTATCATCGGGCCTGCCGCCTCTGGATGATACAAGGGTGCAGAATGACCAAACTTGGTCTCTGCTTGTCATCGGGCCCGCCGCCTCTGGATGACAAAAGGGTGCGAATAACCGTAAGGTATCTCCGCGTATCATCGGGCCCGCCGCCTCTGGATGATACAAGGGTGCAGAATGACCAAACTTGGTCTCTGCTTGTCATCGGGCCCGCCGCCTCTGGATGATACAAGGGTGCATGTCACATGACCTCAGGGTCAGTATGACAAAGATTATGGGGCGGCCGACAAAAGCAAGGCTCTTGCTCCTACGTATCCTCCAATGAGGAATTCAGACCTACGTAGTTCTTGATAACTTGTGAGACTTGAAAAGTCTCCATCGGAAAATGCTGACATCTCCGGAAAGGGCGCAGATGACCATATTGGTCTCTGCTCGTGAATCACACTTGGGGTCACTGAATGACGAGGTGCGGATAACCGTAAGGTGTCTCCGCGGGCTACCAGCTCTTGAGTCATGGCAACAAAAGGCGGTGTGGTCGACAAAAGCGAGGCTCTTGCTCCTACGTATCCTCCAATGAGGAACTCAGACCTACGTAGTTCTTGATAACTTGTGAGACTTGAAAGAGTCTCAGTGCTTTCTTCGCTAAAAATGCAAACATGCTTCAGCAAAGAGACAAATATTCCAACTGATTTAGAGCAGCATATGCTCTCTTTTTTTCTTGAGTGAAAAACAATGCGTCTACCGGGGAAGGAGAGTCTGCTGATGAAATCTCCCATAACCATAAATGAGATTTTGGATGTTAGCATTTCGTTTCTAAATGATCATTTAGAGGAAACACTGGGTTCGACAAAAATAGAAGAAATCCACTCAAAGTGTATCAATCTCGCACAGGTAAGTGTTTCATCCTAATTCCGAACCATAGATATGTCATGACTTGACTTTGCAAATTATTTCCTATCAAATCAAAAATTACACGCGTGATCATGGATCAACAGGGCTTCCCTTGGGAATGGGTTCTTTTGGTGGTTTCTTCTTTCGGCTTTTGTGTGTTTTTGGCTTTTGATTTTTCTGGCCTTTTTTCTTTTTCTGTTTTTGTTTAGTGCGGGGCGAGAGAAAAAAAAGGTCGCTAGCGCACGGGATTTCGGTTGGTAATCAAAGGGAGAAGACCATTTTAGGTCGTGGATTCCTTTCCTTCTTTTTGTTCATTTGGTGACAATTCTGTATTGTTCAGATATTGTCTGGTTAAAAGACCTTTATGCACATTTCTTCTAGTTTCTTTGATCAAGAACTTTCTTTCCTTCCTTTTTACTTTCTCCCATTCTTTGGTTGGGAATTTTCTTTCTTTTCCTTTTGCTTTCTCTTTGATTGGAAATTTTCCTTCTTTTCTTTTTTGCTTCCGAGGGTAAGGATTATGGTGAGTCAGGATTGAAATTCTGATACTGGGGACAGATGTCGTACCGGATGTCACGACATCACGCTTCAGAACATGCAGATTATATGTGTCCGTATGAACAGATTAAACAAGTAAATAACACAAGAGAATTGTTAACCCAGTTCGGTGCAACCTCACCTACATCTGGGGGCTACCAAGCCAGGGAGGAAATCCACTAAAATAGTGTTAGTTCAAGGTCTAACAGCCACTGTTTACAACCTTCTCACCTAACCACTACCCGTGCGATCTCTACCTAAGAGCCACTCTTAGATATGAGAAACCCCGCTCACTCCCTCTCACTCACTCTCCCGAGTTTACAATTAAATCAAAGACACACCAGAGATCAACTCTGAACAAAAGAGATCAACTCTACACACTAGAGATCAACTCTACACAAAAGGGATCAACCCTACACACTAGAGATCAACTCTACACACTCAGGTCCAACACTTGATGTTAGGGTAGCATCAAGGTGGCTCACAAAACACTCAAGTCCCAAACTCACAAAATAACTCTTCAATCCCGGACTTGGTGCAGAACTCGTGCAGCCTCCATGATTATATAGCAATGTGCGTTTCTGGGCTGCAACAGATTGTGCTGGATGAGATCTATCATTTTCCTGAAAATCTGCACTTAAAGATCTAAAAGATACAGTTTGATCTTTTAGTTTTTATCTTTAATCTTTAATCCCTGAACGAACTCTTCTACTTTGAAATTCGAACTTCAATTATCTTTTAATTCGTTCCTAAAGATAGATCATCTAATCTCTTGCTAACTGCACAATAATCTGTTAAAGATATAACAGATTTATGTGTCCAGTATTTTCGGGCAAGATGTCAGGACATCGTATCCGACATCGTGGATCCTGCAGCTTCAATGCTTCATTTGACATTTTATCTTGACTTATGCATTGTGCAGCAACTCCAGTATTTTCGGGCAGGATGTCAGGACATTGTATCCGACATCGTGGATCCTGCAACTTCAATTCTTCATTTGACATTTTATCTTGCCTTGTGCATTGTGCAGCCCGATCTTATTCCTTGACATAACGTTGGACATCATGTGCAGCAACTCCAGCTTTCCTTCATTGTCTAAGTGCTTATGTTTTAACAAAATCTTAGCCAATCTTTTAAAACTCCGTAGAGCTAAACACTAACAATCTCCCCCTTTGGCAAATTTTGTCTAAAACATACTTAGACACTTCCTGAGCAGGTACGAGCAGTTATGCAAGTGGGATCAGCAACTTTCATTATCAGAGTAATCAAGCACAGCGGAAATTCTTCAAGTTGCAAATCTACAAGTCTTCTCCAGGATGTCAAGACATCTCACGTGACATCAGCTTTCTGCTCCTGCTCCCCCTGTCTTCATGCTTACTGCAGCATCTTCTATCAGCTACTAGTCTTTTCCAGGATGTCGAGACATCTCATGTGACATCAGCTTTTTGCTCCCCCTGTCTTCATGCTCTTACTAGTAGCTTACATCAGTCATCAGCAGCAGCAGTCTCCCCCTCAAAGTCATATACATGCAACTCCCCCTCAAAATCATGAATCATGCATACATCGTATCAAACTACTATTGCATACATAGTATCCTACTACTCAAAATCATGCATAATAGCAAGCATAATACTATTACTCCCCCTTTTTAGACAGAATTTGACAAAAGTAGGATGCATGAAATTAATGTGCAAATATTACAGACCGATAGTAATCAATTGTTCAAAGGGACATGCCCCTATAGCCAGTAAAAGTGAAAATAAAGGTCTGATGATCATGGGGTGGCTTCAGAATCTTCATCTGATTCAGTATCCTCTGCTGCATCTTCCTCTTCCTCAGCAGCTTCTACCTCTTCCTCAGCTGCTTCATCTTCTTGCTCAGCTGCTTCTTCTTCTTCCTCAGCTGCTTCACCATCATCAATGCCACTTTCTGAGAGCCTTGTGATCAGCCGTTCCAGCTCCATCTTCTTCTCTGTGGTGGCTTTGATGGTTGCTTCCAGCACCTTGCATGTGTCCTTGAGTTCAGCAATCAGAGCATCCTTGGACACAGCACCTGAAGCAGCAGCTTTCCCTGATGTCGAGACAATGTCTGGGACATGTGTCCCCTCAAACAGTTTGTAATGCAGGGATAGAGGAGATTCTCTCTTCATCATAGAGTCAGTGTAGTTTAAAATATTGGGATGTTGACTCAACATAATGCCACACAATACAGTAGGGAAGGCAATGGGTAATTTGACAGCAAATGATTCTGAATGCTTAACAGTTTGATCAAATATATAGTTTCCAAAATTAAATTTGGACTTGGTTCCAACAGCATACAGAAATTTACCCAAACCTGTGGCAACAGTGGAAGTATGATTGGTGGGTACCCAGTTTGCAGCACCAATCCTGTGTAGAATTGCATACTTCACACTTAGCTTCCCTGCTGAAAGCTTCCCTTTCTTTGGCCAATGCTGGACTCGTTTGGCAGTGATTTCCTTGGCAATCTGATGCTCAGAAACATCAATATCCACCATTCCTTCAGTAGGTCTGCCCAGGTACTTGTTAATCACAGCAGGGGAGAATCTAACACACTTTCCTCTGACAAACACCTTTTGATACTCATCACTCTTTCTGTTAGTTATGTCAGAGGGAATGTTGACAATAAATTCCCTGACTAGGCTTTCATAACAGTCTCCCAACTTGGTGACTGTTTTCAGTAGTCCAGCAGCCTTGATGAGTTCCATGGTCTCCTTGCAATCCAAGGCATTTCTTCCCAGTTCTCTTTCTAAAGCAATCCTGCGTTGATATACAAATTTCCACCTTTCAACATTGCCAATGGAGTGGAATGAGATGTTGTCCAATGGTGCATCAGGAACATTTCCAGGCACCTTTCTCCCAGATTTCTTGGCCCTCTTAGATGTCGAGACATCTAGTTCGACATCATCATCAGAATCGGATGAGGAAATTTCTTTCCTCTTCTTGGAGGGGAATGCAACCTTGCTCCTTCTGAATGTGGTAGGAGTGATTGGAGTGCTCTTCTTCTGGGCCATAGTCTTGATTCGTCCAGACCTCTTAATGGGGGTTTTTCCTTTTCTGCTTTGTAGTCTTTCCGCAATGCCAGGTGCCAACCTGTTGGCAATGGGTTCTTCATCAGATTCTACTTCTTCCAGGTCAATGAGGTCACCTGGAGCAGGTTCTGGTGCCCGTGGTGTAGGAGTCTCCTCTGCGGCTTGATCATCTTCCTCTGTTGATCTCTCTTTGCTGGGGGAAGAGAGTACTTCAGCATTTGGAGCGGAAGATGTTGGAACATCTTTATCAGCATCAGGAACAGAGGCGTCTTTCAAAAAGCTACTCACAATACTGCGGATTTTCTTGTCCATCTCCGTGTCTACTTCCCTAGGACTTGTTGCAAGGCTAGGGTTTTCAGCAATCTTCACTCCCTGTTGTCTTCTGGGAACCAGTTTCTCAGGGACAGAAGCTTGACCAGGAATTATTTGTATGGGTTGGATGTTGAATTCTGGTTGTTCCTGGTTTGATGGTGCGGAGGGTGAACCAGGTGATGAAGTATCTTTTGGTGAGGTAGCCATGGAGAAGCAGAGCGTTTGTAATGATTTCGTAAATTTCTGAGAGCTGTTGGGGAATGCAGAAAACGAGATTAACACGAAAATATAAGTTTGAATGAGGAATGTAGAGGGACGTGTGAAGCAACGGTCGAATTTGCTTTGGTTCAGTAGTGAACGTGCTATTAATGTTAAGTGATTCGTTTGCGCACGTTCAGATATCAGTAGTTGCTACAATTCCTCTAGCAGACAAATGCCCAGCTTGCCCCTCAGTTTTTCAAACTGTTTTGCATCCAATGCCTTTGTGAAAATATCTGCTATTTGTTCCTCAGTGTCAACATGCTCCAGTGTGATAACTTTATCATCAACAAGCTCTCTGATATAGTGATGTCTAATGTCAATGTGCTTGGTTCTGCTGTGTTGCACAGGATTTTTAGAAATATTAATAGCACTCAAGTTGTCACAGTATAATGTCATGACATCTTGTTCGACATTGTACTCTTTGAGCATCTGCTTCATCCAAACTAGTTGTGAACAGCTGCTTCCTGCTGCAATATACTCTGCTTCTGCAGTAGATAGGGACACACAGTTCTGCTTCTTGCTGAACCATGAAATAAGATTGGTTCCCAAATAGAAACATCCACCAGAAGTGCTTTTTCTGTCATCTGCACTTCCAGCCCAATCAGCATCACAATACCCAACCAGCATTGAATCTGAACAATGACAGTACATAATCCCATAGTCACTGGTGCCATTTACATATTTCAGAATTCTCTTTACTTGAGTCAAGTGACTTATCTTAGGATTGGCTTGATATCTTGCACAAACACCTACTGCATAGGTGATGTCGGGTCTGCTAGCTGTTAAATATAGTAAGCTCCCAATCATGCTTCTGTACAGACTTTGATCAACACTGGTACCAGCTTCATCTTTTGACAGCTTCAAGTGAGTAGGTGCAGGTGTTCTTTTATGGCTGGCATTCTCCATCCCAAACTTCTTGACAATGTTCTTTGCATACTTGCTTTGTGAGAGGAATATGGAGTCTTCCATCTGCTTCACTTGGAGTCCCAGAAAATAAGTCAGCTCTCCAACAAGACTCATCTCAAATTCAGATTGCATCTGTTGAACAAAATGTCGAAGCATCTCATTCGACATCCCTCCAAACACAATGTCATCAACATATATCTGTGCAATCATCAAGTTTTCAGCATCTTGTTTGACAAAGAGAGTCTTGTCAATTCCTCCCTTCCTATACCCTTGCTGAGTAAGGAACTCTGTTAGCCTTTCATACCAAGCTCTTGGAGCTTGCTTCAATCCATAGAGAGCCTTCTTGAGCCTGTATACATGATCTGGATGAGTTGGGTCTACAAATCCCCTTGGCTGCTCCACATAGACTTCTTCATTCAGGTATCCATTCAGAAAAGCGCTCTTCACATCCATCTGGTACAGCTTGAATTTGAGGATGCAAGCTACACCAAGTAACAATCTGATGGATTCAAGTCTAGCAACAGGGGCAAAAGTTTCATCAAAGTCTACACCTTCAATCTGAGTGTAGCCTTGAGCAACAAGTCTGGCCTTGTTTCTGGTTATAACACCATCTTCATTGGTCTTGTTCTTGAAGATCCACTTGGTGCCAATCACATTAGTCCCCTCGGGTCTAGGAACTAGCTCCCAAACTTCATTCCTTTTGAATTGCCCCAATTCTTCTTGCATAGCATTGATCCAGAACTCATCAGTCAGTGCCTCTTTCACATTCTTGGGCTCAATTTTGGAGACAAAGCATGAATTGGAGACAATCTCAATCTCCCTTGATCTTGTAGTGACCCCTCTGTTTGGATCTCCTATAATCAGCTCCTTGGGGTGCATCTTCTGGATTCTAATGGAGGGTCTCTTGTCAGGTTGGTTGATGTTTGATTCATCTGTAGCAGAATCAGAGTTTTCTGCATTTTCTACACTTTTAGCTGTATCTGCTACATTGTCTCCCGATGTTCTGACATCTTCTTCGACATCCTTCTTTCTTGCTGGAGTTAGATCATCAACAACCACATTGATGGATTCCATCACAGTTCTGGTTCTGGAATTAAATACTCTATATGCTCTGCTGTTTGTAGAGTATCCCAGGAATATTCCTGCATCACTCTTGGGATCCATCTTTCTCCTTTGCTCTCTATCTGCCAAAATGTAACATGGACTTCCAAAGATGTGGAAGTGCTTGACAGTTGGCTTCCTCCCTTTCCAGATTTCATACAGTGTGGTTGGAGTCCCTCTTCTCAGTGTGACTCTGTTGTGGATGTAGCATGCTGTGTTCATGGCTTTAGCCCAGAGATTATAGGGAAGTTCTTTGGCATGAAGCATGACCCTAGCAGCCTCTTGCAAAGTCCTGTTTTTCCTTTCAACTATGCCATTCTGTTGTGGTGTAATGGCTGCAGAGAACTCATGAGTGATGCCTTCAGATGTGCAGAATTCAGTGAACCTGCTGTTTTCAAATTCTCTGCCATGGTCACTCCTGATTCTCTTGATGACACAGTCTTTTTCTCTTTGAAGTCTTAGACTCAACTCTTTGAATACTTCAAAGGTTTCTGATTTCTCTCTGATAAAGTTGACCCAGGTAAATCTGGAGAAATCATCCACAACAACATAGGCATACCTCTTTCCTCCAAGGCTTTCAACTTGCATAGGCCCCATCAAGTCCATGTGAAGTAGTTCCAGCACCCTGGAAGTGGTCTGATGTTGAAGCTTCTGGTGGGACATCTTGACTTGCTTTCCAATCTGACATTCACCACAGATTCTGCCTTCTTCTATTTTCAGATTGGGAATGCCTCTAACAGCACCTTTGTCAATGATTTTCTTCATGCCTCTTAAGTGCAGATGTCCAAATCTTTGATGCCATATTCTGACTTCATCTTCTTTGGAGGATAGACATGTGGAGGAGTAACTGGTTTCTTGAGGTGTCCATAGGTAACAGTTGTCCTTTGATCTGCTGCCCTTCATTAGAACTTCACTCTTCTCATTTGTCACCAAGCATTCTGACTTTGTGAAGTTTACATTGAATCCTTCATCACACAACTGACTGATGCTGATCAGGTTTGCAGTCAGTCCCTTCACCAGCAGTACTTTGTTCAGACTAGGAAGTCCATCATGAACTAGCTTTCCCATTCCAATGATCTTTCCTTTAGAGCCATCTCCAAATGTCACATAGCTAGTGGAGCAAGGTTCAATGTTCACCAGGAATTCTTTGACTCCTGTCATGTGTCTGGAACAGCCGCTATCTAGGTACCAATCTTCCTTAGCTGATGCTCTAAGTGAAGTATGAACAACAAGACTAACAGTCTTGTCTTTTGGAATCCACATCATCTTCTTTCTGCTGTTGCTACTTTGAGTTCCATGATGTAGATGACCATGTAGATGATAGCAAAAGGGCTTTATGTGACCATACTTGCCACAGTAGTGACACCTCCACTTCTTTCTTTTACTTCTTTTACTCTTTTTACTTTCTCCCATTCTTTGGTTGGGAATTTTCTTTCTTTTCCTTTTGCTTTCTCTTTGATTGGAAATTTTCCTTCTTTTCTTTTTTGCTTCCGAGGGTAAGGATTATGGTGAGTCAGGATTGAAATTCTGATACTGGGGACAGATGTCGTACCGGATGTCACGACATCACGCTTCAGAACATGCAGATTATATGTGTCCGTATGAACAAATTAAACAAGTAAATAACACAAGAGAATTGTTAACCCAGTTCGGTGCAACCTCACCTACATCTGGGGGCTACCAAGCCAGGGAGGAAATCCACTAAAATAGTGTTAGTTCAAGGTCTAACAGCCACTGTTTACAACCTTCTCACCTAACCACTACCCGTGCGATCTCTACCTAAGAGCCACTCTTAGATATGAGAAACCCCGCTCACTCCCTCTCACTCACTCTCCCGAGTTTACAATTAAATCAAAGACACACCAGAGATCAACTCTGAACAAAAGAGATCAACTCTACACACTAGAGATCAACTCTACACAAAAGGGATCAACCCTACACACTAGAGATCAACTCTACACACTCAGGTCCAACACTTGATGTTAGGGTAGCATCAAGGTGGCTCACAAAACACTCAAGTCCCAAACTCACAAAATAACTCTTCAATCCCGGACTTGGTGCAGAACTCGTGCAGCCTCCATGATTATATAGCAATGTGCGTTTCTGGGCTGCAACTGCTTGTGCTGGATGAGATCTATCATTTTCCTGAAAATCTGCACTTAAAGATCTAAAAGATACAGTTTGATCTTTTAGTTTTTATCTTTAATCTTTAATCCCTGAACGAACTCTTCTACTTTGAAATTCGAACTTCAATTATCTTTTAATTCGTTCCTAAAGATAGATCATCTAATCTCTTGCTAACTGCACAATAATCTGTTAAAGATATAACAGATTTATGTGTCCAGTATTTTCGGGCAAGATGTCAGGACATCGTATCCGACATCGTGGATCCTGCAGCTTCAATGCTTCATTTGACATTTTATCTTGACTTATGCATTGTGCAGCAACTCCAGTATTTTCGGGCAGGATGTCAGGACATTGTATCCGACATCGTGGATCCTGCAACTTCAATTCTTCATTTGACATTTTATCTTGCCTTGTGCATTGTGCAGCCCGATCTTATTCCTTGACATAACGTTGGACATCATGTGCAGCAACTCCAGCTTTCCTTCATTGTCTAAGTGCTTATGTTTTAACAAAATCTTAGCCAATCTTTTAAAACTCCGTAGAGCTAAACACTAACAAGGATTTTGGCTCAAGGCTTGTAGAATGGCTAGACATGATACATGTCAGGGTTTGGTTTGGTTCAAGGATAAAAAGGGATGCCCCACATTATTTCCATGACACAAATGCAAAAATGATGATTTGGAAATTTTATGCAAAACTGGTCATGCATGCACCTATGCGGACACTCAAGTGTCAAATTTTTATGGTCATGTGGTGCTAGGGCTCAGGATTCATTCCCTCTATTTTTAGATCAACCCAACGTTTCCAAAATATGTTCTTTTATCAATTTGTGCATTCATCCGAGTCCATTTTGGGCGTCTGGGAAAATCTTCACAGCATTCACCCTTCAGGTGCATACACATTTTTTCAAAAACTAGTTATGATCAGTGAATTTTTCCAAAGAAAAGTTGGAAGTCATCTCTTTTCAACAGCATGTTGGTTTTTCAGCTTGACAACTTATTTTTTCTCTTTTCTACCTTTTTCCTTACTTGCCCTTTTTTTCCTTATCTGCTCTCTTTTTCTTTTCACTTTCTTTTCTTTTCTATTTCATTTTCTTTCCTTTTCTATTTTTATTTTTATCATGATTTTTTTTTGTTTATTTCACCTATATACTTTTGGACGATGTTCCTAAACGAAGAACTCTACACGGTTCCAGAATTTCAAACATCATTAATAGTAGTGATATATAAATACTAACGCAACAATCTAAACAAAAATGCAGGCGCTGTACAAATGACAATCGAAACAACAAAAACAAACGTTAGTCTCTCAAGTCAAAACAATAACATAGAATAAAAATGACAAAAGAAATATGAAAGAAAACATGAATCTGGGGATCTCCCAGTCACGTATCTCCACTCCCTCCCAAGAAGTCAAGCAAATCGGCCATCTCCTCATCCTCGTGGGCTTCTTCTCCATCGCCGGGAGCTTCTGGGGGTGCCTCTCCTGCTTGGGCCTCGGGCCAATCTCCGGGCCATGCAACCTCTGCCCTGAACTGGTCTGGAGTAGGGCATGAAAAACAAGCGGAGCCCTGGCTCTGCATGCTAAGGCTCATCTGGTACAGACAGTCATGGGTCCGTACATGTGCTCGGTGGTTGGCCGCCTGCTGGCGAACCAAATGCCGTAAATACTGCTCCATGTCAAATGCCCCAGCCTGGCCAACCTGATGAGGTGGTGGGGGCGCGCCTGCGGCCTGTGGAGCATCACCCTGACCCTGTCTCTGGGTACAGTACTTCTCAATAAAAACCCGGGTGATGGGCGGCCGAATCACCTTGGTAGGTGCAACGGGGACTCCGAACGACTGGCAGAGTCCTGTGATCAGTGCGGGGAATCCCAGGGCCCTGTTGGACTTATCTGGGTCCAAAGGGTGCCTAGTGGGCGCCATACCTGCAAAAATATAGATGGCATCAGCGATCAACTGAGCCACATGGATGCTCATCCGTGTCAGGATGGCGTACACCAGCTGGCACTTCGGCATGGGGAGGTCAGAATTATGATCGGTGGGCAGGATGTTGCTGAGCAGCAGCGTCATCCATATCTGAGTCAGGGTGGTCATGTTGGTGCGCATGATCCGCACCCGTCTTCCGGCAGCAGTCCGGGCAAAATCCTGCCCCGGTATACATAGCAACTGGGCGATGGCCTCCTCATCGAACCCATCAGACCGGTTCCTCCTCTGGCCATACTCGCACTCCTGGCCCTCTTCTAACACCAACGGATATCCCAGGAGCTGGCCGATAGCGTCGGCATCGAACGGGATCCACTGACCCCTAACCCAGGATCTCATGTCACGCACGCCCTCCTCTGTTGGCCAAGCATTGGCATAAAACTCAAGGACTATTTCTGGATCAGACTTGGCCATGGGAGTAACCAGTGGTGCCCACCGCCGGCGCCCTATTTCCTCCTGGAAATCAGTATACTCGTCGTCCCTGAGCTGGACGCATCGCTCCCGGAGAAACGACCACCCCTTGATGGCTTCGAAGCGCTGCTGGTGTACCGCGCTCCTAAAGCGGGGACTATCATACTCCGGAGCGGAACTAGTTCCTTCTGCTGCCTTGTCCTTCCTGGACCTCTTTGAGGCAAGCTTCCTCGGGGCCATTTCCTGCGAAGGCAAACATTTGGAAAGTTAGTTTTACCAGTGGGATACTATTCTTAAAACAAAAATGACATACAACCTCCTCCCATAAATACAAACATCAATGTAAATTTAGAGCAAGCTTATACGCATATTTCCTTACAAACGTTCTCTTGCACAAGACATTCTATTAACCGGAAAAAAATGCACCCATATACAATCAAGGCAGCTTCGTTACCTAGATTATTTACACGTACTTCCAAGGTGTATTTGTTACTTACATCACACACCTCCTTGGCTAAATTCACATACATGCATACTCAAAGCATTTCGGGGTACCAAAAATTGCACATGTGCACATCTTGGTATTTCTAATACCTATACATACACAAACTTCATGATGAATCTTGACTATCTACACAATAAGGTGCTACATTTTATGCTCTTTTCAAGTTTTTGCTACCTAAAGCCGCATGCAAATTCAAGTATATTTTGCTGACTAAAATTGTTTTCAAATTAAAAGGTATACATTTTTTGGTAATGTATCTTCTTTACATAACATGCAACATATTTATGTATATTTTTTTGTGAGACATTTTGACTACCAAAAATTATATGTACATACATCCAAGTATTTTGCTATCATACCCAAAGTGTAAATTGCCAAAGGTATTTTGCTACCTATTCTAAACCTACACATTTATGATGAGCAAAATTCCTAACCATCTAGGCATAGGGAAAATATTGTAGCGTGGCCCATAGCTGATTGCTGGCCAAAAAAGGGTAACTTTACCCAATATGCACCTCCTTTTGTGCTCTTTTTGCATAAAATTTCAGTTTCTAGGACTAGGATATATGTGGGGCAATTACTCTAGCCTTTTTCGGGAATGAATACATATTAGAAAAATATGCACAAACCAAAATACCCCATGGGTTGTCTCCTTACAAAAGTCACACGCTAATGCCATTGAGGCACTTCACCGAACACTTGGTGGGCGCGCGTTTAGGCATCAATAGCAAGAGAACGGGGACAATGTGGCATGTCCTATTGTTTCAAAATGCATTATAGGCCTAGGGCCATCTCATACCAACCCCTAATTCAACCTAATCAAGCAAGAAAACAAATCAAAATTGCCCCATATATTTGAGCACACTCCCACAATTTAGAGCACCAAAAGGAGATCAAAATACACCAATGAAAAGCTAGAAAGCTTAGGGATGGAATACTTACTTGTTGGTGATGAATCAAAAGCGCAAAAAGGAATCAAAAAATGCGAAAAAGGATGACCCTAGGGCTGCAAATTCGTCAATCCCGTGGGTATGGCTTTTGAAAGGGGGGAAAAGAAGTTTTTGAATGTAAAAACGCCCCCCCTTTCGTCATTTTTATAATTTGGTGCAGGGGTGGCTCGCCCAGGCGAGCTAACCTGCACTTTTTTTTTTTTTTTTTTTTTTTTGAGGGGAACATTAACCATGTCCCCTCCCTTCTCATGGATTAGCATTTTGCCTAACTTGAACTTACTTAGGTTAGAATTAGGCGTTGATTACTTATTTTATTATTACTCTTTTCCTTTTTAAAACAAACAAATAGTAAAAGAAAGCTGCAAAATACAAAGGATACGGGGCTGCCTTGCAGCGACATTCCCTGCTTGTTTCGCACAGAGAAGGGCAACGATCGGTCGGTCGTGACCCCATCCCCGCTTGCGTTCATCCTTAAGTACCTGCAAGTAATAAACAACCAGGTATGGCCAATCTTGGCCGCATCATTACCCTACCTTGATTGGTTTCTGCCGTTCATGTTTTGTCTTCACTCCAGAAGGTAGCCCAAGGTGATCCTGCCCCTGTTTTACCACAACAATATACATGCGTATGCGTATGCGTATGCATGAATGTTTTCAAACGCAGAAAATTTAGGGAAAGTTGGTTCAGGTTCAATTCTAATTAAGCGCTTGGGGGATCCCATGAACTGAGCGGAAGGGCTCAGGCGACCACAAATTAACGCAAGGTGTGAAACTAACGTGAGGACTAAAAGCCTCAAATCCATGTTCATTTCTTTGAAAGATCGTAACAAGAGATACAACGGACCGGAAATCCCTGGGGGGAAAACTAGAAAACGCATAAAGATAGAGAACATGCAGCGACATCCTTAATTGCCCCAGCTTCTAAGCATAATATTGTTTGACGACATCAGAGTTCACGGGTGAAGGTAGCTCTTCGCCATCCATGTTGGTAAGCACCAGGGCTCCTCCGGAGAAAGCCCTCTTCACAACAAAAGGCCCTTCGTAGTTCGGGGCCCATTTCCCTCGGTGGTCCTTGACAGCATGGGACATTTTCTTTAGCACAAGGTCTCCCTCATGGAACTTGCGTAAGCGTACTTTCTTGTCGAACGCGCTCTTCATTCTTTGCTGGTACAAGCGCCCATGACTCATGGCCGTTAAGCGCTTACCCTCAATGAGGTTGAGCTGATCGTAGCGTGTTTGAGCCCACTCTGATTCCTTTAATCCGGATTCTGCCAAGATCCTTAATGACGGGACTTCTACCTCAAATGGTAACACCGCCTCCATCCCATATACCAATGAGAACGGCGTTGCCCCAGTTGACGTTCGCACTGAAGTCCGGTAACCGTGTAACGCGAATGGGAGCATCTCGTGCCAATCCTTGTATGACACGGTCATCTTTTGGATAATCTTTTTGATATTCTTATTGGCTGCTTCCACGGCTCCATTCATCTTTGGCCGGTAGGGTGTGGAATTGTGATGCTGGATTTTAAACTCCTCGCACATTTCCCCCATCATCTTGTTATTCAGGTTGGTGCCGTTGTCCGTGATAATCTTTCTTGGCAAACCATATCGGCAGATGATCTCCTTCTTAATGAACCTGACCACCACATTCCTCGTGACATTGGTATATGAAGCCGCCTCGACCCACTTGGTGAAATAATCTATTGCTACGAGGATGAAGCGATGACCATTCGAGGCCTTGGGCTCAATGGCCCCGATGACATCTATTCCCCACATGGAGAAAGGCCAAGGGGAGGACATGACATTCAGGGGATGCGGTGGGGCATTGACATTATCCACGAATGCTTGACATTTGTGGCACTTCCTCACATGGACACAACAATCACTTTCCATGGTAAGCTAGTAATAACCTGCTCTTAAGATCTTCCTGGCCATAGCATGCCCGTTGGCGTGCGTTCCAAACGAGCCCTCATGGACTTCCTCGATCATGTGATTTGCCTCCTTGGCATCCACACATCGCAGGAGTGTCATGTCGTGATTTCTCTTATACAGTGTGCCTCCGCTCATGAAGAAACTGGCTGCCAACCTCCTCAATGTCCTTTTATCGTTGTCGGCAATCTCTGGCGGGTATTCTTTGCTTACGACATATCGCTTGATGTCGTAATACCAAGGCTTTCCGTCCCGTTCCTCTTCCACTTGGCAACAATGTGCGGGTTTGCCACGACACTGAAATTCAATGTAGGGTAGGTCCCCGTGCGGTGTTAGCTGGAACATAGATGCCAACGTAGCGAGTGCATCCGCCATTTGATTTTCCTCGCGGGGAACATGATGGAAGGAGATCTCATCGAAAGTCTTAGCCAATTCCTTGATGTAGGCTTTGTAGGGTATCAGCTTGGGATCTCTAGTTTCCCATTCCCCTCTCAGCTGATGGATTACCAACGCTGAGTCGCCGTACACCTTGAGTAGTTTGACATTGGAGTCAATTGCTGCCTGGACGGCTAGGGCACATGCTTCATATTCGGCCATGTTGTTGGTGCAGTCGAATCCTAGCCTGGCTGTGAAAGGTACACATTGATTGTCCGGAGAGATCAACACTGCCCCAACGCCATGACCTAGAATGTTTGACGCTCCGTCAAACCATACAGTCCATTTGTCCCGATCTTCGTCCAACTTTTCCTCGAACAAGGCCATGATGTCCTCATCCGGGAATTCCGGATGCATGGGCTGGTAGTCGTTAAGAGGCTGTTGGGCCAAATAATCTGCCAAAGCGCTTCCTTTTATCGCCTTTTGGGTGACGTAGACTATATCAAACTCAGATAGCAAGACTTGCCACCGGGCGATTCGTCCTGTGAGAGCTGGCTTTTCAAAGATGTACTTGATCGGGTCCATTTTGGATATCAACCAGGTAGTATGGCTCAGCATGTACTGCCTTAAGCGATGGGACGCCCATACTAAAGCACAACACGTTCTTTCGAGCAAGGAGTAATTCATCTCACAGGTCGTGAACTTCTTACTTAGGTAGTAAACAGCGCGCTCTTTCTTCCCGGATTCGTCATGTTGCCCCAGCATACACCCCATTGATTCGTCCAAGATTGTCATGTACAAAATGAGAGGCCTTCCAGGTACTGGTGGCATAAGCACGGGAGGATTCATTAGGCACTTTTTGATCCTTCCAAAAGCCTCTTGGCAATCCTCATTCCACCGATCAGTTTGGTTTTTGCGCAAGAGTTTAAACAACGGCTCACAAATGGCGGTGAGCTGCGATATGAATCTGGCAATATAATTCAAGCGCCCCAGGAAACCTCGGACTTGCCTCTCTGTACGGGGTTCCGGCATCTCAAGGATAGCCTTCACTTTTTCGGGGTCTACCTCTATCCCTTTCTGGCTTACAACGAAACCAAGCAATTTCCCTGATTTGACCCCAAAGGTACACTTAGCGGGGTTCAATCTTAATTGATATTTCTTAAGCCTTTCGAACAACTTCCGCAGGTTGACAAGGTGTTCTTCCTCAGATTTAGATTTAGCAATTATGTCGTCCACGTAGACCTCGATCTCTTGATGCATCATATCATGGAACAAAGCTACCATGGCCCGTTGATAAGTTGCCCCGACATTCTTGAGTCCAAAGGACATCACCTTGTAACAGAACGTTCCCCACAGGGTGACGAAAGTAGTCTTTTCCATATCCTCGGGCGCCATCTTTATCTGACTGTAACCAGAGAAACCGTCCATGAAGGAAAATAAAGCGAAATTGGTCGTGTTATCTACGAGGATATCTATGTGTGGTAAAGGAAAATTGTCCTTGGGACTGGCCCGATTCAGGTCCCGATAATCTACACGCATTCGTACTTTCCCATCTTTTTTAGGAACTGGTACGATGTTGGAAAACGCCAGATCCGCAAAGCTAGACGGCATGTAACCCACTAGCTTCTCATAGTAGAACACTGGCAGAGTGTCTACCATCATGGTGATCATCTCTCTCTCAACCATGGGAGGAGCTACTTGTGCCGCCAAATCCCTCCATCGCTGCGCATATTCTTTAAAGGTTTCACCCTCTTTCTTGAACATATTCTGCAGTTGAGTACGGTCAGGAGCCATATCAGAATTGTACTGATACTGCCTTAGGAAGGCGGTAATCAGATCCTTCCAAGTACGGATACGGGAAGCTTCCAAATTAGTGTACCACACTACCGCAGCTCCGGCCAAGCTATCCTGAAAGAAGTGTATCAACAGCTTTTCATCTTTAGAATGGGCGCCCATCTTACGGCAGTACATTTTGAGATGGTTTTTGGGACAAGTCGTCCCTTTATACTTGTCGAAGTCCGGCACTTTGAACTTCGGGGGAATAACAACATCGGGTACTAAGCAAAGATCCGTCATGTCTGCAAACGGATAGTCCCCAAATCCTTCCACAGCCCTCAATCTTTCCTCAAGGAGATCGAGCTTCCTCCTTTCTTCAGTTGCCGGGGGCGGCCCTTCCATAGACAAAACTATTGGCGATGCTGCGATGTTGGGTTGAGGCAACGTGCCTGGTGCCGGCCCTTCGGGGATCGGGGGATAAAACTCGACATCCCTCCGAGCATAATCTTGAGGGTCTTTATGGACTTCGTCGGGCTGCTGAGGAGGCTCTTTTTCATGGACGGGAGAAGCAATGTGGCCCGCATCTTCTTGCAAGATGGGTGGTGAATAGTTGGGCGGCAATCCATAAGGGTAAGCCGCTCGGTTGTATCCCAGGTGAGGGCTGCCATCGTGCCCCAGTGTGTCCCTTCCCCGTCCTACTATGTTTGAGGGAGGATGGTGCGTAGTTGCCAAGAGAGTCGGGTCTGCTTCGGCAGCCGAACTGACAGCGGCGGCAGTGGCCGCGTTCTTCTCCATGAGCTGCTTCATACCTAACATGGCCTCCATCATGGAGGCCATTTGTTCTTTCAGAGCCGACATGTCAGCTTTCATCTGTTCCTGCGTCTCCTCTTGATCACCCATCGTTCTAGATTTGGATCTGGTGCGATAGGGATCCCTTGCGGCGCGTTTAGTTATGGTGTTTTTCCCTAAAAAACCAAACGTGAGGAGTGGGTAAAGAAAGAAAATGCATGCTAGAGATGAGATGTAGGAGTGATTTGATTTGCACAAGCTTTTTGGAGTAGAAACATGGGACCAACTCATTTTATTTCAAAAAGGAAGTCATATCTAGTCAAGGCCTGAGAGACCATACAAGTTTCCTAACGATTTCTAATTATGTGGGCCATTAAGTCTATCATATGCTGACAATAGCCGAGAAGCCCATGAATCTCTTCGGGGGCGGAGTAGGTGTCTGCCATCGCCTTGGCCTTGGCTAACAATCGGGGAAGTTCTTGACTCCCGTTCAAGGTAAGAGCAAACCGATCCATCCACATGGTTGCCTCTTGGTGTAAAGAGTCGATCACCCTTCCTCTAGCCTCTTTTTCCGCGTATACTTGGGCATACTCATCCGCGACTCTATGCTCGTGGGCCGTGGCTAGACCTAACTCTTCTTGGTACTTGGCGATGATAGCTAACATGTTGGTCTCTGTCTCGCATAAACGCTGAGACAAGCTTCTTTTGGACCTTGAACAAGCAATCAACTCCTCTTTCAGAACCATGCTATGTGCTCGCGATTGGTCCCTTTCTTCCCTTCGCAACTTGAGTTCATTATTGCTACCCCATAGAGCTCCGCGAAATTTGTTCCGGCCATACTCTTCCTTGCGAGCCCTCTTGGTCTCTTGTTCAAGGGCTCTTGCGGTAATTGCATTCTCTTCCCGTAACCCGGCACACTCCTTCCGAACGTGTGTAGCAGCCAACTTGAACTTCTCCTTGGCGAGTTTTGCCTTTCCTAACTCGCTTTTGAGAGCTTGGACTTCTTCGTCCTCTTCCGGTGCTTCAAAATTCTCTTCGCTGACGACTTTTAACTTGGCGAGCCAATCTAAACCTCGTATGCGAACTTTCAGCCATTCGTGGTACCCACCAATGATGCCATTACGAATGCCTCTAAGCTCTTGATCTTTCCTTAACGGGGTTTCCCATGCCTTATGGATTCTTTGTATAGTCTTGGAATTTTGTGCGCCGAGATCCCTTACAAGGAAAGGAGACATGCTTTCTTCCGTCGGTGCTCCCCTCATGGGGTACCCTAGTTGTCTTATAGCGAGCGTGGGATTGTAATTAATACAACCCCTCGTTCCTACCTGTCATACCCTAATTTCGTCCGGGGACCTTTGCTTGATGACATGCGACCTTTCTTTGGTCCTTGTGAGGTGCTTGGCATCCATCATTGGGCAATTTGTGAAATTCCAGGACATGCCGAAAAACCAAAAAAATATATTGATGCACAATCCGTAAGTTTCCGTGACACACCGGAAATCAAATGGAAGCATCGTTGCATAATTAAGTGAGGTTCCGTAACATTCCGTAAGTCAAAAGGGGGATGATTATGTAATCCGCAAGGTTCCATAACATTACGGAAAGAAAACAAGTATCGTTACGAGATTCGTAAGTTTCCGTAACTTTACGAAAAAAGAATCACCAAAAAAGGTAAGGGGGTGAACTTATCAAGATAGGGGTGTAAATAGCAATTCAAATCTAGGCCCTTCTAGAACATTTTGGAAGTTGGGTTGCTTAAGGAGGAAGCAACTGGGCGGCAAGCTCCTCCACGTTTTTGAAAAATGGTTTTCGGGGCTTCCGCGGCTTCCGTAATACTTCCGTAAAATTTCCGAAAACCTTGGGTAAGCATATTCCACTTAACATTGGTAAAAGGGAAAAGAAAAAAGATGAAAATCAAATTCGAAAACAGTTCCGTAAGGCTTCCGTAACTTTTCCGTAAAATACGAAAAGGGGGGTGAACTTAGTAATTCGGGTGCGCTTAGAAATCTTCTTCATTAAGTCTTTGGGCGGCAAGCACCTCCTTTTTTTTCTATAAATAGGGGAGGGGGGAGCTGTTTCAAAATGTTCAGCCCATTTGGCACTTCTCTCTCTTTCGAATTTGCTTGGAAAAATCGTTTCCGTGAAGAAAATCTAAGCCGAGGCGCTTCCGAAACGCTTCCGTAAGCGATTCTGTGGAAATTCTTCATCGTTCTTCACCGTTCTTCATCCGTTCTTCGTTCGTTCTTCGTTCTTCAACGGGTAAGTTTTCGAATTCGAGACTTTCAATTCATTTCTTGTTTTGTGTACTTTCACTTTAATTTCGTTTACTTTCAGTTTTCTTTTCTTCCGTTTTTAACGTGCTTTAACCATTTATTTAAACCGTTTTCTCGTCTAATAAATGATAAAATGAATTTCAACCGATCATTTGTGTTGTAATCTCGTTTAATCACTGTTAAAACGAAATCTAACCGATCGTTCACGCTATAACCTCGGTTAAACCAAAAAAAGTAAAATAATAATAAAATAATCAAAATATCTTGAAAAATAATAATAAAATAATCAAAATATCTTTGAATAAAATAATAAAAAAAATCAATCGGACGTTTTTCTTTGGAAGTTTCCTTGAATGAATTGATTAATAACCAAAGTGAAACTAAGACTAAAATCAACTCACAAATCAAGTTTTTTTCCGAAAAATCACTAAAAACCGTTTTAAGGTCCAACGCCTTAAACGGTCCTCTTTGCTTTTATCGGTTAACATGGACCGTTCAAAAGCATAAAATCAACATGTGACTTTACCGCTTTTGCAAGAACTACGTAGGTCTGATTTCCTCATCGCAATTGAGGATACGTAGGAGCAAAAGCCCCGCTTTTGTCGACCACCCCAAGAGATCGTTAATGGTCCAAATGCCTTAACGTTTCTCTCCTTTCAAAAACAAGAGATCGTTAATGGTCCAATGCCTTAACGTTTCTCTCCTTTCAAAATCAAAAGACCGTTTAATGGTCCAACACCTCAAATGACCTTTTTGTTCAATCAAAATATATTTTGCAAAAAAGACCAAAAACAAACTTAAACCAAACACTTTGTTCCGAAAGAACTACGTAGGTCTGATTTCCTCATCGCAAATTGAGGAATACGTAGGAGCAAAGGGAAACACCCTTGTCGACCACAAAAAGAGAAAAATATAAAAAGGGTATAAAGGATATAAGAACATAAAAGGGAACATAAAAATCAAAGTCATGTTTGCACATTCGATTAAAGGCTGCCGTCCCTTGGGACGGGCGTGTGGGGTGCTAATACCTTCCCCGTGCGTAAATACAACTCCCGAACCTTTCACTAAAAAGTTCATAGATCGCGTCTTTTCCGGTTTTTCCGACGTTTTCCTCAAATAAACGTTGGTGGCGACTCCGCGCGTATTCCTTTCGTGGAACACGCATCCCGCGAGTCACGCGTCGCCCTCCCGCCGAAGGGTAGGTTGCGACAGTTGGCGACTCCACTGGGGACTGTTTTTTAGAGAGTTAGGCCATTTAATCTTGTGCAATGTTTTATCATGACTTTCTCCTTTGTTGGTTTCCCTTTATTTGTCTTATGTTCTTGTGTATATAAACTTTTTGTTGCTTTTAGTGTGTTTTAGAATGTATGCATGAGGTAAATATTTATTCATTTGATGCACACAAACACTAACACTATTTGCACACACTGTGAGTGAAAAAGGGCCCTATACCCGGGTTCATGGGAACATAAGGAGTGGAGGTGAATCTGTGATCATGCTAGGTCTCCGACTTGCTTGATTACAGTGAACCCTCATCTAGAGCTTTTCTCTTTGAAAACTTATTGTTGCTAGTAGTCCCTACTGCTGCAATATGTTCTTCGAAGGGGATGATACCTCTAGAAACCATCAAGAGAGATATGACTACCTTGGGGATTATTGCTAAAAGCCTAGTTAATTCTCTCCCTTATAGGTCCCTTAAATAGGGGCACGGAGCAAACACGCTGCGTGCCATTTTTCACACTGCCATGCATAAGTATCATATACCCGTTTGCTTATGTTCAGTGAATATTATCATACTATGTACATCCCCGTATTGTACCTTTCGCATGTGCATCATGTGCGGGTTCCGTCTTAATCCCCTCTCTTGGGCAAACTAATGGAGGGTCCGTGTCACCTTCTTAAATACATACGTTGGGCACTTTGCTACCCCAAGACGTTGTATCTAAGAAGGAGACAATTTCCCGAGCTCCCGTATTCATAAATTGCATCCGTGTCATATGCATTCCTTCATGCATTCATCCATTCCACCCATGATAGATGTCGGAGTTTTGATTCGCACTAGATTTTATTTCACTTTAGTAAAACATGGGATCAAGTCAAAAGCCTTCGCTTAAAAAGAGGTTCTATCAAGTCAAAATCAAGAGCTTAGAGGTCACCAGTTTACGAAAGTTGGGGCAATTAATGGGTCAACTTCAACGGCAAGCCTTCTGCAAAGCCTATGGTAAGATTTGGGACCTAGCTAGGGTAGAAGTCTCCATGGAACCGATTGCATCCCTTTCCCAGTATTATGACCAGCCCCTAAGGTGCTTCACATTTGAGGACTTCCAGCTAGTGCCGACTGTGAAAGAGTTGGAAGAAATCCTGGGATGCCAACTGGGAGGAAGGAAGCCATATCTTTTCTTTGGGTTCTATCCCTCCACGACAAGAGTTGCCAAGGTAGTGAAAATCTCAGCACAAGAGTTGGAACGTCTAAAGCAAAACAGAAATGGAGTAGTCGGAGTACCAAGGAAGTGTTTGGAGGAAAGGGCAAAGGCCTTGGAAAATCAAGGCGAATGGGCTTTCTTTTATTGACATCTTGGCGTTTTTTATCTTTGGAGTTGTCCTCTTTCCGAATATGGAAGGGTTAGTGGACCTAGCAGCGATTGACGCTTTCCTCGCCTTTCATCATGGCAAGGAAAGCCCGGTCGTCGCCATTTTGGCCATGTATGACACGTTCGACCGGGGATGTGAAAAGAGCAGCGCAAGAATTGTTTGTTGTGCACTGGCTCTCTATGTGTGGCTGGTTTCACACCTTTTTTCTCCAAGAAGGTAGGCCCGTCTATCCGCTACAAGGTCACCGCTCGTGCGTCGAAAAGGGAAAGGGTAATTGATTCATTGCACCAAGAGGCAACAATGTGGACGGACTAATTTGCTCTTACTTTGAACAGGAGTCAAGAACTCCATTGCTAGCCAGGCCAAAGCAAAGCAGTGGCGGACACCTACTCCGCCCCCGAGGAGATCCACGGAATGGGATCATCGGCGGCTATCATAAGTGGCTGAGAGTCCGAACACAAGGACTGGATTGGCTCCCAAATCTAAAGACTGTGAGAGACGATGAGGTTAAAGCTTTGGAAGAAAGTGATGAGGTACAAGCCCTAA